>NW_020951112.1:7846213-7859335 GCF_900497805.2 Vombatus ursinus | reverse complement strand
ATCTATCTATCTATCTATCTATCTATCTATCTATCTATCTATCTATCCATCTATCTATCTATCTATCTATCTATCTATCTATCTATCTATCTATCCATCTATCCATCTATCAGTCTGTCTGTCTGTCTGTCTGTCTATCTATCTATTTATCTATCTGTCTGTCTATCCATCATTGAAGACACCAAGGTCATTCACTGCATTCTGGGCCAGTCATCTTGACTTCTATCTTTCCACTGGACTTTGATGACTCTGGAAGAGAGAGTCAGGCTGATGCCTTTTTGCAACTCTGTCTCACTTAAATCCAATTCACAGACAAGTCAAGACATCACTCATGATGTCAGTGATCCTCTTCGAAAATGAAGAACGAACAAAAATAATTTATCGTATTTTTTCTGTCTCTGTCTCTTGTCTCTCTGTCTCTGTCTCTCTTTCTTTCTCTCTCTTGTCTCTCTACCTCTGCCTCTGTCTCTCTTAACAAATGTTTATTCTCTCTCTACTCCACTGGGGAAAAGCATCCTTTGAACAAATATACAGTCAAGCAAAACAAACCACCATGTTGGCCATGTCCAAAAATACATGTGTTATTCTGTACCTCTGAGTCTATCACCTCTGTTGCCAGAAAGATCTGCAATCATGGTTGGCCATTATACTGATCAGAGTTCTTAAGTTTTTCATTTTTACAATCTATACCTTATTTATTAAAAAAAAAACCCATATAACTTTAAGCAACCAAGCTTAAAATTATCAGCCTTAAAAGAATGCAGTGATTCATTCAATAGAAATGTTTTTAAAAATAAGTGACTGAGATCCAAGATAATTCTGAAAAATTATATCCACCTCCAGAGAACTGATGGAGTCTGAATGCAGATTGAAGCATTTTTTTAAACTTTTGTCTTTTTTTTTTTTTTGGTCTGTGTTTCTTTGCAACGTGTCTAATATGGAAGTATTTTGCATGGCTGCGCATTTATAATCTATACCAAATTGTTTGCTTTCTCAAGGAGAAGGGAGGGAGAGAATTTGGAACTCAAAATTTAAAAAAAATGAGTGTAAAATTTTTTGGTTTATATGTAATTGAGAAAAATAAAATGAAAACATTAGAAAGTAGGAAAAAATAAATATGATTCATTGCATTTTGGTACCTTTTTCACTAATCTTTAATATTTTCTTCATCAACTCAACTTTAATATCTGATTATAGACAAAGGAACATCCCAGTGTTTGTTTTCCACCTTCAAGTGACCTGGGATCAAATCATCGTTGGCTACTTACCTCTCAGTAGCCTATAATTGGGAGTTTGGGGTTAGGAATCATATCTGTTAACTATCCCCATATGTTTCAGCTACTTTTTCCTCAGAGCTCTTTCCTCCCTTCCACGCAGCACAAACAGGAAGAGAAAATGAAGACAAAGTATAAACATGGGCTGGGAATTAATTCTCTATTGCTGGCTGAGGACAGATAGAATTTCTATATACCTACACACACCTCTTATGAGAGGCAGTGGCGTATAGTTGGAGTGAGCTCTGGATCTGGAGACAAAGGCCTGCACTCCAACCCCCTTCCCTCTTACTGTATTACCCTGTGCAAATCATGTGACCTCTCTGGGCTTCGGTTTCATTTTCTATAAAATGAGGAGTCTGGATGAGATAGCTCTCTGAGGTTTTTTCCTAGCTTGAATGGATGATTCTGGGGTTCTCTGAGCATCCCTATGACCAGCCTTTTAGGACTCTATGCACAGATGTGAGAAGCCCCATACTGAGGCAGAAAATGTGTCTCTCCTATCTGACATGGAGACAGAAAGATCTTAGGTGGATGAAGCTGATCCCTTGATCCCTAGGAACTAGTTGCAAAACAAAGGTGAAGCCTTTTTCATGTTCAAAGGGAAATTAGATAGGTGTGGGTTCTGAGGGTTCTGAGACTATGTATACCAGAGCAACCTTTCTCCTGGGAGCTATCCAGGGTACTGGCCTGCATCTACCTGGCCCTCCCAGATCCAGTGGACATAGGTCCTGGATGACCTGCTGCCTGGCTTAAACCTTGCTCTAATTTCAGAATTTCCTCATCCTGGTCCCAATCTGTGTCCATCTTGGTGCTGTCTGACCCCTGCCATAAGCCACCTTCATTGGCCCCATGGCTGACCTGATTCATGCTCAGCCAGAACTTGGCTGCCAATTCTTCCCTCCATCGGTCTGGGTTTTGTCCCCAGGTCAGCAGGCTGCATCCCTAGGTGGATTCTTCACATTTAAAACAACATGCCTATCCCACTTGTCTACATGACTGGGTTGGACTCCTGAAGACACGCATGTTGTTATGAAGTGTCCAAATCAAGTTAGAAGATGTTGGGGCTTTCTTATCTGAAGTAAGCTTTTTTTGGGGGGTGAGGATTATAGAACTGTGGCTGAAAGACACCTGAAAGACCATCTAGTCCACCTTCTACCCCATTTTATAGTTAAGGAAACTGAGGCCCCAGGAAGTTAAATGACTTTTCCAGAATCACTCAGAAAGCATCTAAGGTGGGATTTGAACCAGGTCCTGTGACTGGCACCAGTATAATTTATACTAGGGGATGCTGCCTCCTCTGAACTCTCCATCTGAAGGAAAATTCTCTGCTATTTTGCATTTTTGATATTTTAAAAGCTCCCTCACTTCTGTGACTGGCATTTTCTCTCTAAAACTTTTTTTATGAAAAAAAAGAGAAAGGAAAGAACAGAAAGAGTGAGAGAAAAGAAAGAGAGAGAAAGGAATAAGGAAAAGAAGAAGGAAAGAAGAGAAAGAGTAAGAGGGGAAAGAGAAAGGGAGAAGGAAAGGAGGGAAAAGGGAGGGAAGAAGGAAGGGAGGGAAGGAGGGAGAATGGAAGGAAAAGGAAGGAAAGGAGCAAGGAAGGGAGGGAGGAGAGTGAAAGGAAGGAAAAGAAAGGATGAAAGAAAGAAAAAGAAAAAAAGAAAAGCAAGGAAGAGAAAGGAGGGAGAAAGGAAGGAAAAGAAAGAAAAAGGAAAGAAGGGAGGGAGGGAGGAAGATAGGGAAAATCATCAGTCACCTTTTAAATTACTTTAGGAACTAAGAAAATGTGTTCATTTCTTATTCATCGTGGTTAACTCCTCCCCCATATCCTGCTCCCATATGTAGGCATGGATCATAAGATTTGGGAAGAACACAAGTTCCCAAGTCACAGAATCTTAGTTAAGATCCACCTCTGACGCTTACTACCTGTGTGTCCTTGGCCAAGTTATTTAGCCTCCTTGGACCTCAGTTTCCTGGGGTGTAAAATGGGAGGATGGACCGGATGGCCTCTCACGTCCCTTCCGGCTCTGGAGTAGGGTCCTAAGGAAGCCCAGAGATCATCTGACCCCCCCTCGCGTATCTGGTTTGTTAACCAGAAATCTCTGAGGCCCAAACAGTTTGCTCAGTTACTCTGGTAGTAAGCGGCTGAACTGAGATTCGAACTCAGGTCTTCTCTTCACTCCATACACCACCCTGCCTTGCCAAGGTGACCGCGGCTCTTTCAGGCACTGAAGGAGACTGGAAGGTTTAAGCTGGGAAGGCTTCAGCAAGAGGCATGACAGTGAACGGCCGCAGAACAGCCTTGCCAAGGTCAGGGGAGATGGTGACCAGAGGCTGGGCCACCGGGTGATACTTTTTTTTAAAACTTTTTTTTATTTTTTATTTATTTCTTTTGTGATACTTTTTTTTTTAAGACAACAGCAGGGTAGTGAGATGATGCAGTGGAACCGGACCACCGGCCCTGGAGTCAGGAGGACCTGAGTTCAAATCTGGCCTCCGACCCTTACTACCTGTGTGACCCTGAGCAAGTCACTTAACCCTGATTGCCTCCAAGAAAAAAAAAATAAAGACAACAGCAACTCACAAAGACTGAGTCTATCCCAAGGTGTGCAAGGGTTCTAACCTGTATTGGTGCAGGGAGTACCCTCATTAAGGAAACCCTAGACCTGCAAAAAGATTGGATAAGCTCTGCATTACTGGGGAAATGAACTTAACTTCCAATGCATAACACAAAACATTGGAGTCAGAAGATCTCTGTTCAATCCTGTCTCTGCCCTTACTACCCATGTGACGCATCACCCCCCCCCCACCCCAAGGCTTTAGCTATCCCGCTATAAAATGAGAGGAGTGGGATTAAATGACGTGTGAGGTTTCTTCCGGCTTCTCAATCTGTGATTCTGTGATCTGGTCACTTCTTGGAATTGGAGCTGAGGATAGATGGGGGCCTGCTTACTGCTAATAGGAGCCAGTGATAGGGAAGGCCAAAGAGAACATACATCCAAACCATTATATACGTTGGCTTCAACGTCAAGGCTGAAACGCATAACATGCTTCAGATGTGTTCCTTTAGACAAGTTTGCTGAGTACAGCAAACAATGTAAACTGGGATTACAGTCATAGATTTAGAGATAAAAATGAGTTTGGAAGTCTAGTCCACTCTTCGTTTTACAGACGAGGAGACTGAGGCCTTGAGACGTGATCATATGGGTAGTAAGTTACTCAAGATCACACAGGTAGTAAGTGGCAGAGTCACGAGTCAAACTTGGGCCCTGTCACTCCAAATTCCATGCCCTTTCTGTTGTCATATACTGCCTCCTTACCCACCTGTTTGTTGGTATAGTTGCTGATACATACTGGTGGATCCTGATGGACGGTTATGGATAAGGGTGGGTCCTAGTGGATAATGGCACGTATTGGAAGATACTGTGCCAACAAGTGGAAACTGGTGGGTATTGTGGATTCTTGCAAATGTTGGTGGATGCTCATGGTTCCCAGTGAATCTTGGTTCACTTGGTGGGTCCTAATGGACATTGTTGGATAGTAATGAGTACTGGTGCTCATGGGTAGATACTGATGCCCACTATTGGGCCATAGTACATGTTGATACATGCAGTTGCACATTGTGTTTCCTAGTGGATACTGGTACACACTAGTGCATATTGGTAAGTACTGTGCATAAAGGGGCAGCTAGGTGGCACAGTAGATAGAGTGCCAGGCTTGGAGTCAGGAAGACCTGAGTTCAGATTTAGCCCCAGACACTTATTAGCTGTGTGACCCTGGGCAAGTCACTTCACTCTGTTTACCTTAGTTTCCTTATCTGTAAAATAACTGGAAATGGCAAACCACTCTAGTATCTTTGCCAAGAAAACCCGAAATGAGGTCACAAAGAGTCGGACGTGACTGAAATGACTGAACAACTGTGCATACTAGTGGATAATGGTGGGTCCTAATGGATATTGGTAGAGAGAGGTACATGTTGATTAGTCTTAGTACTGGTACACACTGGTCAGCCCACGGGATGTTGGTACATATGGCTAGATACTGGGCAAACTAGTAGATACTAGTGGGTCCTAGAGGATACTAGAGCTCATTGGTAGGTATTGTGCTTACTTGTCCATCCTGTTGGACACTTGTACCTTCAGATGGGTCCTAAGAGGGTCAGGTACAAAGTGGCCAAGAAAAGGGGCCTCCCTTCGTCATTCACGTCTTTGCCTAAGGCTAGATGTGACCTCTTTGGTTGTATTTCTTTGTCTAGCCACTTGAGACTAATAGAAACAGCTTGAGTTCATAAACTGCCTCAGATCCAGTTTCTAGAATGATTTTTTCCCCTAAAGATCCTTAGCCAGAACAAAATATAAGATTATAGGAGCTAGAGGTGGTTTGGACATCGTGTGGTGTGGCATGCCAGCCCCCAGCTCACCCATTTTGCAGATGAGGAGCTTGAGGCACACAGTTTAAATGATTTGCTGAGGTTCACGCAGGCGATGAGGAACAGAGTTTGAATTCAAACCCAGGTCCGTTGACCCTAAATTCAGTATTCTTGTTCTTAATGTTGCCTCTTAAAAACTTCCTTTCACCCAGTTTCAATTCAGGGACCTTCACCAAGTAGGGGAATGTGATGCTGTGACAACCATTACACTGAGAACCAAAGACTGGTTTGGATAAAATTATGACGAGGTTGAATGGAAATTGCTTTCTTTCCAGCAAATGTGAGTGTGTGTATTTTTGAGGGATGAAGGTGAGGATTTGTGATTTTATCGGCTTAGAGAGTTCCTGGTGTGGAACCTTGTTCCCCTCTTCCCTGGGCGAAGGCAAGGAGCTGGAAGACGGAATGGACTGGGTGAGTATCACCAAGCAGCCAGTTTGACCTGAAAAAGGGTTGTATGGAGGGGACCGAGAGAACATGAGGCAGGTGAGAGCCAGGTTATGAAAAGCTTTAGAAGGCGAACAAAGGAGGTTTTAGTTAAGCCTAGAGGGGCTAGGGAGCTGTAGAGGAATGACCTGGTCAGATCTGTGCTTCAGGATTATCGTTTTTACATGATGCTCACAAGCCCAAACCCATACCAGGCGCAGCAGAGCCAGAATCAATCTATGGGAAGAGGTTACTGGGAGAATGTGCAATCTTGGCTTCTGGGTAATTTTCCTCATAAATGTACAAATGTATATTTCTCAGGTCAAGTCTTGTTTTGCAATTTCCTGCCAAGCTTCTTTAGACATCAGCATGATGTTGGAAATATCTCCCTCCTGCAGCACTCTTATGACATGGACAAACTTCTTCTTTCTTCAGATTTTAAAGAAAATCTCATTTAAGATAGTGAGATTTGCTGTGATGACTGTCCCCATTTTTCTCCCCCCCGGCTTGCCATTACTCTGGGCCTTCTCTCGGATCTTTTTTTTTTTTTCCAACTGTTTCTCTTTGGGTATGTATTTGATTTCTTATTTCATTTTCTGGAGGTTAATCCCCCAAGATAAAAGCTGTCAGGCTCTGTGATTCAACACAGACTGCCCAGGACATGTCGAATTTGTGAGTAAAAATTCTAAAGACTGTATTTCTTAGGGGAAAAGAAATGAAATCATCCTGAATGAGACTTGAACCTATTATTTGTTATTAACTCTTTAGCCAAACTTAGGCTGTTCTGACCCAAAACAAATGTGAACCTATTTTTAGATAGATTAATAGAATGACTTATGAAATTATTCATTTTTTAAGCCTAAATAAATTACATAGTAGAATCTCATTACTTTGGACCTTATTAAATGTGTGATTGATCTGAGCATGGGCTGGGCTAATTTTACACTTACAATGTTTGGGGGAAAAGGATTTGCCAAAGAAACAATGTAAACAGGGGATGTATTTAACTGACTTAAGAAACAAATAGGTAGCACTGGAGCTCCTTTCCAGCTCTAAATCTATGAATCTATGATCCTGACCTTTCACACAGGAAGACATTAAGGCTTAGAAAGAGGAACTGACTTGTTCAAGGGAATTGTAGGCAGTTAATGGCAGAGCTGGGATGCAGACTCTAGCTCGTGCTGCTGGCATCTACCAAGCTAATGCTATCAATCACTCAGTCAGTAAGTATTTGTTAAGCTCCTACTGTGTGCCAAGCATTGGTTCACATGGGTTCTAGGGTATAAATTCTTAGTCGAGAGTCCTTGAACTTATTCTGATTATTGTATTTTAATTTAACTGATTTCCTTTGTAACCCTATGATTTTATTTTATAGATTTAAAAACATGATTCTGAGAAGGGGTCTGCAGGCTTCACCAGACTGTTCAAGGGGTCCATGATGCAAAAAAAAGGTTAAGAACCACTGCCCTAGAGTAAAAGAGCCCACAAATTGAATATATTGCATTTATAGTCCTGCCCCACCCCCATTCCTGTTCCATTGTATAACAACTATGGAGAGCCAACCCTCTCACCCTAGCCAAGGCTCTCCCAACCACAACTGGGCCAAAAATGCTTAGCTGATTTTTAAATGAAAGCCAAAGCAAGATTAAAACAATGACAAAAATCCTTAAAGGTAAAAAAAGGAGAAAGGAAAGCTCTTTTGTTATCCTGATGGGCAGATGATTTAGATAAACTATTTGCTTTGTCTCGACTCTGGATTCTCCATTCTGCCAACTACCTACTTCTCCAAGGGGCAACTTTTAAGATGAATTTCCATTGGCTTCCAGACCACACTTGTCTCCTCCCCTTAGCTTCAGGCCTAATTGTTCACCAGACCAGCCAACCCACGAGTCTCTCCTCCCTTCCCAAAGCTGTCCTGGACCTTTTCAAGGATCCCTTTGCTCTTAGACCTGGTTATTTCAAATGTTTGGCCCTGGAGAGAAATGACTTTCTTCACAGTATTTTAACCCCTTTTTTATTAGCATCTGTAGATAGAGAGAATGGACTTGGGGTGTAAAATGAGACATAGTTTTGGACCTGGCCAATGTGGGGATTTATTTTGCTTGACTATGAATATCTGTTGCAGGTTTTCTTTTCTTTTTGTCAGGGTAGCAGGAAAATAAAATTGACTTGTGTTCATTGAAAAAAATTAATTAAAAAAATTCTTTTTTGGTAGACTTACCCATAGAATATTTAGGACAGGAAAAGAAAAGGAAACAGGAAACAGTGACCACAACTGATGACAAAGTCATCAATCAAATAATCAGGTAGTTATTAAGTTATTAATAATAATAAGTTATTAAGCAACAACAATGTAACTCCAGCAGAGGTTGCATAGTGGACAGAGGCATTAGACGTGGAAGCAGAAAGAGTTGAATTCAGATTCTGCCTTAGAGATGTATTCCCCAATTGATAAATGGGCAAGGGAAATGAACAGGCAGTTTTTAGAGGAAGAAATCAAAGCTATCAATAGTAATATGATAAAATACGCTAAATCACTAATAATTAGAGATAAGCAAATTAAAATAACTCTGAGGTGCCACCTCCCACCTATCAGATTGCCCAAGATAAAAGAAAAGGAAAATGACAAATGCTGGAGGGCATATGGGAAAATAGGTACACTAATGTTGGTGGAGCTGTGAACCGCTCTAACTATTCTGGAAAACAAAATGGAGCTATGCCCAAAAGGCTATCAAACTGTACATACCCTTTGAGACCAGCAATGCCATTACCAGATCTATTCTCCAAGGAGATCAAAGAAAAAAGAGAAAGACCTTGTACAAAAATATTTATAGCACCTCTTTTTATGGTAGCAAAGAATTGGCATTTCTGAAGGAATTGATTCAATGCAGGTTGAATCATATTTTTTCTCTTTCATTTTTTTCAGAGGATGGCTAATGTGGAAATATGTTTTGCATGACTAAAATATATATATAGTAGGTATTGTATTTCTTGCCTTCTCAATAGGTAGAGGAGGAATAGAGGGAGGGAGAGAATGTGGAAGTAAAAATAAAAATAAAATTTAAGTAAAAAAAGAAATGCACAGCCAAGGGCAAGTCACCTTACCTCTCAAATTTCCTCATTGGTAAAATGAGGATGATAATAATAGCACTTATCTCATGGGGTTATATATAGTGAGGAACTGGTGAGATAATATATGTGAAATCCGGCTGTGTCATTCCTTTGTTCATTAAACTCCAGTGTCTCCCTACTAGCTCTAGGATTAAATATAACCACCTTTGTTTGACGTTTAAAACTTTTCCTAACCTGCATCTAATATTATATAGTAGTCTTAAGCCTGCCTCATTATGCATTAGTCCCCTTCCTGCATTCTTCTGTCCAGTCAAAACAGACTACCTTGGTATTACTCACACTGGATATTCCATCTCTCATCTCCGTGTCTTTGCCTGGGCATGAATAGAATGTGTTTCCACACTAGAAATTCCCTGCATTGATTAAAAACTAGGCTGTAGAAGAAATAATTAGAAAGGAAATTAACAGCTTGGCACGAGGCACAGACTCTTTCCCAACCAATAAATTTCCTGAAACTTAGAATGCATCAAATAGAAGACAACAAGAAATATTAAAAGAAGATGAAAAGACTGAAAAGACAGGAGAAAATATAAGGTATCTCATAGCAGAAACAACAGACCTGGAAAGCAGATCAAGGAGAGATAATTTAAGAATCCCTGGATTACCTAAAAGCCCTGACCAAAACAAGAACCTAGACATAATATTTCAAGGAATCATGAAAGAAAACTGCCCATACCTCTGAAAATCAGAGAGCAAAGTGGAAAAAGAAAAATCTACAGATCACTTCCTGGAAAAAAAAACCAAACCCAGGAAAATTATAGCTAAAATCCAGAGTTTCCAGGTTAAAGAAAGAATACTGTAAGCAGTCAGAAAGAAGGGATTCCAGTACCAGGACACGATCAGGATTAAGCACAATTTAGCAGCTATCTCCATAAAGGAGCAGAGAACTCGGAATACGATATACAGCCAAGAATATCTTATCCTGAAAAACTCTGTATAATCCTCTGGGGCAGGGAGCAATGGGCAGGGGGCAGGGAGAGAGAAGAGAAAATGGATCTTTAATGAAATAGGAGACTTCTAAGGATTCTCAATGAAAAGATCAGAGCAGTGAAGAAGCTTCGTAGTGCAAATACAGGAGTCAAGAGAAACATGTAAAGATGAACATGAGGCAACAATCCTACAGAACTAAAAAAGGATAAACTATTTATATCCTAATGTAGGAAGATGATACCATGTGTCCCCTTAGAACTCCAGTGTCATCAGAGGTCATAGAGGTTGCCTATTTAGACAGAGGACTTGGAAATGGTTCTGTTATGCTTTAATGATAGAAGAGAGAAGAGGAGAAGAGAGGAGAGGAGAGGAAAGAAGGAGCTGAGTCACCCAACTGGCCTTAGTGGGGCAGCTCAGACTACTCACAGGTTGTTGTTTGTCCTTTGTTCTTGAAGAGGACCATGGCATCAGGAAGGCGCTGCCATGACTTGCAAATGAATTGAACTAAGTGAGGGAGAGCTGTGCAAAGTCACCACCTTCACTTTCTCTTTGGGAGCCATCTGGGTCTAGTGGCAAGATGTAGATCATGGCCCCAGATGCACCTTCAATCACTGAATGGGTGTTGCCTCAGTCAAAGTGAGAACTGGTAAAGACCTTAGCTTGAAAAGGCCAAAGTCTCCCACTGCCTCTGATAATGGTAATAATAATAATAATAGCTATCATTTATACAGCACTTCAGGGTTTGCAGAGAGCTATAGATATGTTACCTCAACTGACCTTTACAACAACTCTATAAGCTAGGTGCTCTTATTATCCCTATTACAGATGAGTAAACTGAGACTGATAAAGGTTTCTGAAGTAGGATTTAGATATAGATCTTGGGGCAGCTAGGTGGCACAGTGGATAGAGCTCTGGCCTTGGAGTCAGGAGGACCCGAGTTCAAATCCGACCTCAGACACTTGACACTTACTAGCTGTGTGACCCTGGGCAAGTCATTTAACCCTGATTGCCTCACCAAAAAGAAAAAAAATACATAGATATAGGTCTTCTTGGCTCCAAGTCCAACTGTGCCAGCTATCTAGGCCACTGAGGTCTTTTCCAACTCTCAAAAGTCTTATAGTTCGACCCCCTCATTTTACAGATGAGGAAACTGAAGTCCAAAAAGTTAAGTGAATTGCCCAAGTTCACACTGGTAGTTAATTATCAGAGGCAGGACTTTTAAACCCAGGTCTAGTGCTTTGTCTTCCATTGTATCATGAATTAACACATTTCAGGGACTCTGCCAACCATAATGCCATAAAGAAACGTCAGCTACCATGATTATTCCAAAACATGGAAGGAAAGAAAATGAGAGAAATCACAACTGCACAGCACATTGTCTGCTCCCATGTGGCTCTGTGGTGAGCTGGTGACCCCTGATGGCTGCCAAAGGAGGAAACAGAAGCTGGACAGCAAGGGCCAGTCATTGCTAGCCAGTGACTGCAGGGAGTAGCCTTCTTCCTCCATACTGGAGCAAAGCAAACGTGCAGTGTTCCCAAGATTTTGTACGCAGAGTTCAGGGCTGGCTCCACAAAGGGAAAGGAATCGATTCAGGCCAGAGAAGGGCATTAACTCTTCTAGGCCACTCGGGATGTGCATTGTTGGGCTCTCAGTGTGGGAAAGGACCCTCTAATCCTACCCTCCGCCTCAACTGGTGGCACCATGGAATAACGGAAGGGACATTGGCTCCATAGTGAGAAGAACTAAGTTCAAATCCTGCTTCTGATGATGACTTAGCTGTGTGGCCATGGGCAAGCCTTTTAATCTTTCTGTGCTCAGTTTCCTCATTGTAGAATGAGGGGGAGTCAGCAAGTCTTTGAACCTTTCTGTGCCTCAGTTTCCTCATCTGTAAAATGAGAGGGAGCCAGCAAGTCTTTTAACTTTTCTGTGCCTCCGTTTGCTCATCGGTAAAATGAGAGGGAGCCAGCAAGTCTTTTAACCTTTCTGTGCCTCAGTTTCCTCATCTGTAAAGTGAGGAGGTTAGACTTGTAGCCTCTGAAGTCCCTCCTAGTTCTAAATCTATGAGCCTTAAAGAGTGTTATCAACGCCTGCCTAAACACCTTTACAGACGGGCGTCCTGCTGCCTCCTAATGCATGCCGTCTTACTTTGGGATTGCTTTATTGGCCAGTAAGACATTTCCTTCATCTTGAGTTGCAATCTGCGTCTGCATCTTCATGGACTTCAGTCTAGCAGAAGCCTGAGAAACCAGCTAGTTTAGTGTCCTTTGTTTACAGTCGGCCGATGATCAATGGCGCGTGTTAAGAGCCTTCGGCAGCTGGTTGGCTCAGTGGATAGAGCCCTGGGCCTAGAATCAGGAAGACCCGAATTCCATTCTAGCCTCGGATGCTTTCTGGCTGTGACCCTGGGCAAGTCATTCAACCCCATTTGCCTCTGTTTCCTCATCTATAAAAAGAGCTGGAGAAGGAAATGGCAAACCACTCCAGCATCTCTGCCACGAAAATCCCAGATGAGGCTGTGAAGAGTTGAACACGACTAAACAACGACAACAACATTATGCTATCAGACCTACAAAGAAAATGAGGTGAAGTGACATACCCAAGATTACGCAGACAGTGAAGTGGTAGAGCTGGAATCTTGATTCAGCACTTTTCTCTGTGAGATCGATTTCCTTCCACTAGACCACACTGCCTCTCAAAGAGGCTGAGGCTCCGACCACTGGCTCGCTGCATGGTCCTAGGCAAATCACCTTACAACTCTCCGTTAATAAAATGAGGGGGTTGAGCTCGAAGGAAGGTCTTTGAGGGTTCTTCAGCCACTTACCTTTGGGACTCCAGGCAGATCATTTAATCTCTCTGAGCTACATAGATAGATAGATAGATAGATAGATAGATAGATAGATAGATAGATAGATAGATAGATAGATAGATAGA
>NW_020951112.1:7766462-7846203 GCF_900497805.2 Vombatus ursinus | reverse complement strand
AGATAGATAGATAGATAGATAGATAGATAGATAGATAGATAGATAGACGGAGGAGACAAACAGATAGAGGAGATAGATAGACAGACAGACAGCTAGCTAGATGGATGGATGGGCGAGTAGATAGATGGGTAGATAGATAAATAGATGGATAGATGGGTAGATAGATAATTAGATAGATAGATAGTTGGATGGATGAATGGATAGATGGGTAGATAAATAGATGGATGGATGGATAGTTGGATGAGTGAATGGATAGGTGGGTAGATAGATGGGTAGATAGATAATTAGATAGATAGTTGGATGGATGAATGGATAGATAGATGGATAGATGGGTAGATAGATAGTTGGATAGATGAATGGATAAATAGATGGGTAGATAGATGGATAGATAGGTAGATAATTAGATAGATGGATAGTTGGGTGGATGAATGGATAGATAGATGGATAGATGGGTAGATAGATAGTTGGATAGATGAATGGATAGATAGATGGGTAGATAGATAATTAGATAGACAGACACAGACAGATAGATAGATGGGTGGATGGATGGATATGATGAAAGATTCAGTAGATAATATAGATATTGTTATCCCCATTTCACAGTTGAGGAAACGGAAGGTCAGGGAGTTGAAGTGGCACGGTCCCTAAGCGTATGGGGGTAGAATTCAAACCCAGAGTCCAGTGTTCTTTCCACTGAACCACACTGCTCTTAAGAAGCTGCTACTGTGCTAAGTCTTTGAAGAAGCTAAATGCCCTGGGCTTTTCCCATAAGAAAATGAGAAATGGGAAAAGCTCACATAAGGGGCAGGGAACAGATCTAGGTATGGCAGGTAAGTATTTAATGCATCTAATGGAGACTTTTGCAATGGGAACAGCTCTGGAAAAGCAGGTGTGCAAATGAAATTGGCCTCATTCTCTTCATCTGTAAAATGAAGGGGTTGGATTCAGCGGCTTCTAAAGACCCTTCCAGTTCTAAATCTGTGATCCAATGGATATAGGCCTAGACCCTTAGCCAAGTGACTCTGGGTGAATCACGTACCATCTGTGGCCCTCAGTTTTCTCATCTGTAAAATGAGGTTAACAATACTTGTCATAGCCACCCCAGTATGGCTGAGATATTTCTAACTACTGATCACTCACATCTTGTTGCCTGGAGCCAAAACAAATTAGTCTTCTAAGTGAGTCACTTGCCTTCCTTCAACCAGGAGGGCCAAACCCAGCTATGTGGCTTCTTGTGACTTCTTGTGGCTTCCCCCAAAAGCTGTCTCAGAGACCATTTCCCCCCCAGTCCTACACCTAATGATGCCTTGCCCTATTGTGTTCCCAGCCCACAGGTCCCTGGACTTAATCTGCTCACACCTGCATCAAGTTCATTTTTCTTGGAGATTTTCCACATCAAAGACCATTCAATTCCTCAGCTTTGTTGGGACCCAGTTCCATTTGCACACCTGCTTTTCCAGAGCTGTTCCCATTGCAAAAGCCTCCATTTAAACGATGTCCTGCCATATCTAGATCTGCTCTCTGCCCCTTACGTGAGCTTTTCCCATTCCTCATTTTCTTATGGGAAAAGCCCAGGGCATTTGGTTCCTTCAAAGATGTAACACAGTAGCAGCTGCTTAAGAGAAGAGCAGTGTGGTTCAGTGGAAAGAACACTGGACTCTGGGTTTGAATTCTACCCCCATACACTTAGTGGCCGTGTAACTTCAACTTTCTGACCCTCAGTTTCCTCACCTGTGAAATGGGGATAATAAATACTGAAACTTTCATCTTTCCTCTATTTTATATGTACTTAGTTATTCATGTGCTTTTGTTGTTCAGTCTTTTTTTTAGTCACGTCTGACTCTTCATGACCCCATTTGGGCTTTTCTTGGCAAAGATACTGGAGTGGTTTGCCATTTCCTTCTCCAGCTCATTTTACAGATGAGGAAACTGAGGCAAACAGGGTGAAGTGACTTGTTCAGGGTCACACGGCTATTAAGTGTCTGAGGCCAGATTTAAATTAAAGAAGATGAGTCTTCCTGACTCCAAGCCCAGGGTTCTATGCACTATGGCGCCACCTAGCTGCCTAATGCCTTGATAGAAATCTTAAATAGCACAGGCCAAGGCCCAGGGGTGGGGAATCTGCAGCCTCAAGGTCACAGGTGGTTCTGAGAAGTCTGGATTCAGTCAAAGGGCTGCACTCGAGGACCTAGAGGGCCACGTTTGGCCTGGGGGCCTCAGGTTCCCCGCCCCTGGGCCAAGCGCAGAAGCCTGGGTCCTTGCACTTATGCACTATGGCGCCACCTAGCTGTCTGTTCACATGTTAGCTCCCTCCTAAGAATGCAAGTTTCTTGCGGACAGGGAGTGTGTTTTTGCCTTTCTTCATCTTCCCAGTCCTTAGCACAGTAAGCCCTTGCTAAGTATTTGGTGACTGACTGACTAAGTAGCAGGATTTGGATCTGACAAGAAGACCCTTGGAAGTCATCTAGTCCAAATCACTCATTTTATTGAAGACTGGAGACTACAGTCAACCAGGGTGGTCATGTTTGACCAGAGCGGTACATCCAGGATTTGAACCCTGAACCTTAGGTTCCAGATGCAGCCCAATGGTGGGTTATTGCAAGAGGTAGCATGGTGTAATGGGAAGAGTACTGGATCTGGACTAGGGGAGTCCTGTGTTCGAATCCTGCCTTCATCACTTACTTAATGAATTGACTATGGGCAAGTAACGGAAACTTTCTGAGCCTCAGTTTCATCATCATTATAATGGAAGCAATGACGAGTGCCATCATCACAGAGTTGCTGTAAGCAGACATCTTAGAGTGCTATGTAAGTATGAATTTTCTTTAGTAGATGTGATATACTTGGCAACCCTTTAAATGCTGAATAACAACAGCAGCAACAATAATGATGATAATGATGAACGATCGGTGATTGACAGGCACCTTGGGGGTGTGGGTAGAGAGCTGGCCCCGAAGCCAGGAAGGGCTGGGGTCAAGGTCAAGGTCGACCTCTGGCAACCTGGACAAATCATCTAACCTCCAAGTGCGAAGTTGCAGGAGAACTGACCTGCACCGGTAAACGATGTTTCCTCACCAGAAAGTTCCCTATAGCAATGACATCACCCTTTCAGTCTCTGTCTCTCCATGTGGTAGCTGATCACAAGAAAAATAAAATGTTTTTTTTTCCCTCAGAGAGTTTCCATTCTATTGGAAGAGTTAAGAAGCACACATTTCAATATATACAAAGTAAATTGTGGGAAGGTTCTGGGAGGATTAGGGAAACCTTCATGTAGGAGGTAACATTTGAACTGAGTTTGGTTGGTTTTTTTTCTTTTTAGTGAGGCAGTTGGGGTTAAGTGACTACCTGAATTAGGGTGGTTGTGGTGTGAATGGAAAAGAAGACAGATTCTGAAGCTGTTCTGGAAAGAAGGTCACCAGTACTTGGCAGTTGATTGAATATGGTGGGGGGTGATGGAGAATGTATAGGATTAATTAGAAAAACAAGGGTGCTAATCTAATCCAATCTAATCAACTTTTAGAAAGGCTGTTTACTAATGTGCTATACTAAGAACAGTTGATACAAAGCATGGAGATAGTATGGCATAGTGGTAAGAACCCTGGGGTGGAATCTTGGCTCTGGCATTTCATGGCTATGGGTGTGAGAGGGAACATTGTTTCTCCACTCAGGGCTTCAGTAAAGTAAGGATTAATCTTTCCTGGCCTATTGTAGGTTATAAAATCCTCTTTTTGGAATGTAAAGCCCTTCAGAAGCTGGTGCCCTTCTATCTCTCCAGTTTTCTTAGACTTGACTCCTCTCCATACATTCCTTGATCCATCATCTACACTGCCCCATCTGCTGTTCCTTGCACACACACAATTTCCCTCCTCCATACCTTTGCATTGGCTGTGCCCCATGCATGAAGTGCTCTGCCTCTTCATCTCTATCTCTTGTTTTTTTCTGGTTTCCTTTAGTACTTAACTCAAGCTCTAGCTCCTGAAAGCATGCTTTCCCAGTGCCCTCAGCTGCTCCTAGAGCTTTCCTCTGTCAAATTACTTTCCAATTCCTCTGTGGACATCTGGACTCTACCTGGTTGTTTACATGTTGTCTCTCCCATTACCCTTGAGGGTAGGGACTGTTTTTCTCCTATTGTTGCATCAATGATTAGCTTAGCACAATTTCTGGCACATGACAGGAGTTTAATAAATGCTTGTTGACTGACTGAGTGTACTTGATGAGAGGCGATTATGATCTAAATCACAAATAAATCAAAACATCAGATTTGGATTCATTGTAGTGAAAAGAACACTGGGTATGGAGTCAGAGGCTTTGAGGTCAGATCTCCGCTCTGCTGTTTACTACCTGTGTGACCTTGGGTTCATGATTTCACCTCACTAGCCTCAATTCCCTCGTCTGTAAAGTGAGACTGTTGGACCAATGGCCTCTAAGTTCATTTCCAGCTCAAAATCCTCAGAAAACTTGAGGAAAATGTATGACTTGTTGGGCAACTCATTCATGAAAGAAAGGCAAGTGAGGCACCATTTTGGCATTGGGACAAAGCTCCACGCAGGTCCTAGCTTTGATGACTGAGCTCCACATTCTCTCCCTCGTGGAGGGCACCTGTGGCAGGGGTTCACAAAAACTGGTCCTACAGTTTCTTCTGAAGTTGATTTGTTCACCCTATAAATAAGCACTTTCCTCAGTTCTTGTCAAAGAGCTTGGTCTATAGTTCAAAGAGTATTTGCCAAAATAAAGAGGTCTGGATTAGCCATCACTTGTGGGGTCAGTCTAGACTTTGGAAGGCGTCTTGCCCCTGGGACAAAGTTTTAGGAACTTTCCATTTCCTTTCTGGGGGTATCTAATTTTGGGGGCAAGTTGGTTGATTATGGTCCACGAATGTTCTGGATAAACTTTTCCTGTCCTCGGCTATTGTTTTCTGTTGTATGACGTCTTGGACTCAATCATCCAATTCAGTTTACTTTGACAGACATTTATTAAGGGCTGGACTGGGAATACAAAGATGAAAATGAATCTAACTCTGCTCCCAAGGATCTTAGGTTCTGTTGGGGAAGCCAGCGTGGACCTATGTAAGTTTACCACTGCCTCCCTCCCAGGCAAGGCGGGTAGTTTTGCCCTGATGTTGTTGTGTTACACACACACGTAAGGGGACATAGCTCTTGATTGGCTGAGAGAACACCAAGCTCTGGCACTACTTGAATGGTAATTGTTGTTGCTGCTGTTGTTGTTGTTGAGTCATTCAGTTGTGTGTTGTTGAGTCATTCAGTTGTGTGTTGTTGCAGGTGTGTGTTGTTGAGTCATTCAGTTGTGTGTTGTTGAGTCATTCAGTTGTGTGTTGTGGAGTCATTCAGTTGTGGGTTGTTGTTGAGTCATTCAGTTGTGTGTTGTTGAGTCATTCAGTTGTGTGTTGTTGAGTCATTCAGTTGTGTGTTGTGGAGTCATTCAGTTGTGTGTTGTTGCAGGTGTGTGTTGTTGAGTCATTCAGTTGTGTGTTGTTGAGTCATTCAGTTGTGTGTTGTGGAGTCATTCAGTTGTGTGTTGCTGTTGAGTCATTCAGTTGTGTGTTGAGTCATTCAGTTGTGTGTTGTTGCAGGTGTGTGCTGTTGAGTCATTCAGTTGTGTGTTGAGCCATTCAGTTGTGTGTTGTTGCAGTTGTGTGTTGTTGAGTCATTCAGTTGTGTGTTGTTGCTGTTGAATCATTCAGTTGTGTTGAGTCATTCAGTCATGTGTGGTTGCTGTTGAGTCATTCAGTTGTGTGTTATTGTTGTTGTTGAGCCATTCAGTTGTGTCCAACTCTTCATGACCCTGTGGACTTCTGTGGAGAAGGTTTTCATTCATCTTTGTTGGACACATACTTTGGGAGAGGATCTCAGGAGATAAGGTTCTGAAGGGGCACAATACAAACTTTTGAATGGTGGCCTGGCACCCCAGATCTGCAGATATGTCGGAGAGCCAGCTCCTCTGTCCCTTGACTTCCAGTGCCTGAAGCCTCTGAGACTGCTGGGGTGGGACTACCAGGCAATGAGATCACTCCCTTTCTCCGTGGTTGAGTTGAGATGCTTTGTCTTGCTTCAGGCTGAAAAGCTCCTTTGCTTTTATACATTCTTTGGTTTATTCTCTCCTATATAACTTCTCCAATTTCTTTTTGCTGCCTTTTTTGTTAAAGAGGCTGAGTAGCTCTTTGAGATGGTAACCAGCATTTGTTGGGAAGGGACTAAGCCAGCAAATGCAAGTTAAGGGCTGGTCTCCCTTTTGAGAAAAATCTGAGTAGTGTCTCTCATTTAAAGCCCAGACTTCAAACCCTAGACTAGAGATGCATAAGAGGTGATACACATAGATTTGTCAAACCCAATGCTCCTTTTGGAGATAGGAGGAATCTCCCAGCCTTGGAGAGCCTGGTTCCTCCCCCTCCATTCTAGCCAGGCCCATGCTGGCATGATCTTCCTTCTAACCCTTTGCAAAGGTGAACTAGATCCCAAATAATATCTATCCATGACACCCACAAGCCTCATCCAGATATCTCGAGATCCCATCACATCTCATTGAAGTATTCATTCATTCATTTATTTAATTTTTAGGGGGTGGAGAAAATCAGGGCTAAGTGACTTGCCCAGTGTCATATAGCTAGTGAGTATATGAGGCCAGATTTGAACTCAGGTCCTCATTACTTCAGGGCTGGTGTTCTATCCGCTGTGCCACCTAGCTGCCTTTCATATAAATATTAAACAATTAAATACACAATTAGGTAAATAGAAAGTAATGCGAATTAATTTCAAGGTTTCAAGATGGAGAGACAGAACTAATATCTGGACTCAGGAATCAGGAAAAGCCTCCTGAGCTGGGCCCAGAAGAAGGTAGGGATTCTAAGAATTGGAGGCCGGGTGGAAATGTGTGCCAGATGTGGGGGACCCCCCGTAGGAGATGAAATGCCTTGTGTGGGGAACAGTGAAGCAATTTAAAACAGAGGGGAGAAAAGGACATATAATGAAAAGGGACTGGAAAGGGAGGTGGGAGCCAGTACGCGGAGGGCTTTGAATGCTCTTGGCCAGTGACCTGTTGGTGGCAGCAGCAGCTCTTTCAAAGAGATTTCCACCATACAGAAGTCAGGCTGTAACCGGGAGAACAAACCATGACTCAGTCTCCATGCCGGCCGAGGCTGTGATTCATTCATCTGCCTCCCTGCACCCTGCCGGAGCAACCTGAGACGCTGGCTGCCAGCCTCAGCTTCCTGGGCAAATTCTCCCAGGTTTCTGGGCTCAGGAGATGGCAAGCCTGGCCCTTGGAGGTGTGAATGCCCACCGGCCACTTTCTGAGTTTCCTGGGCTGTGAGATGAGAGCCGTATGGGAAGATAAAACGCGAGCACGATCGGGAAACCTCCTGTAAATTGCAGGAGCCTCAAAACAATATCTACTGGACTTGGGAGATTCCGCACTGGCTAAGCATTGAGTGAGGCCCGCTTCCCTTTCCTAGAGTGTTGATGGAAAGAGGGAAGCAGCCAGGGGAGGGAGGTCAGGGTGTGGTTACAGAGAGAGCACAGGCTTTGGAGTACCCGGATTTGAATCCTGAGCAGAGCAAGTTAGGACTTTTGGGGTTTTGGACAATGACCACTAACTTCACTGGGCAGGTGCCCTCTGTTGGGGGAGCAGGACAGCGTGGGGGAGGAGCCATCCCAGCCCACAATTTGGTAGTTCTTATTTTAACTAATTATTCTTTCTAACTTGGTGCAGTGAGAGGCAGTACGGTGTGGGGTCCAGAGCACCTGCCTCCAAGTCAGGGTTCCCCGGGTTAAAGTGTCATATCTGACAGCCCCTTGCCCCGTGTCCACAGGCAGTTCTGAATGCTTATACATTCCTGAATCTTTGTCTGTCTGCAGTGATAGAGTTTCCTCAGTAGGAAGCTCCCGTCTGCTGATGAAATCACAACTCCCCCCTCCCTCCCAAGAAGCAGGCTGCTGTATCTTCACTGTGGGGAGACTTCAGGGGCCACTAACTCTCTCTAAATTGAGTATCCTTTAAATGTGGTGCCTTGAGGCAAATCCCAAATTCTGGGGCCGATCCTACCCCTTATACTTACAAGCCATGTAAGCTCAAGCAATTTACTTTGCTTGTCTGAGTCTCAGTTTCCTCATCTGTAAAATGGACTTGTTGATGTCCAAGGTTCCTTCAATCTCTTTATCTCCGATCTGTGCTTAGCGTGAAAGCTAGAGCTTCTAAGAGGCAGAGGTAAGGAAGGAGTACATATCAGACACTGGGTCCCACCTCTATGATCACGGCAGCTAGGTGGCATAACAGATAAAGTATTGGACTTGGGAAGAAGAACTGAGTTTGAATCCTGTTTCAGACGCTCACTAGCTGGGTAGCCCTGGGCATATCATTTAAACTATCTCAGCCTCAGTTTCCTTATCTATAAAATGGGGATAATAATAACACCTACCTCCCAAGGCTGGGTCAAATGAAATAACAAATGTAGACATTGCAAACCTTAAAGTGTTATGTACATGATAGTTATTATAATTAATTATTCTTATTATCCAACTCATAACTCTGAATCTATGCCCTGTGATCCTTCTACCCGTTTCTTCTACAAAAATGATTGGCTGTATCAGATCCCGTGTCTGCAAACATGAAAGCATAGCAGTCTTTGGCCATTCCCTCAAATCTTCCCCTCAGTCCCTTTGTCCCGTAAGATACAAGAAAAGACTCAGTCCCCCATGATGGGAACCAACGTACATGCCCATCCACCCAGCAGAGTTCAAACAAACCTGTTACTGGCAGGGACAATTGTCCTTATTGTTATATGTGTCTCTCTTAGACGAGGCAACTTGCCAGCCCCAGAAACACACAATGATCTGGCCCCCACTCAAAAAAAAATCCGACATTCAATGGCCAGCAAGGTCCCCAGCTACTGCCGGGTCCCTGACCACCCCTTCCTGGAACAAGTGATTGAGGAGGTGCTAATCAGCCAATCTCCACAGCACCTGGCCTTAAGCAGCAGACCGGGAAAGGAGCAGGAAAGGGCCCGGAAACGGCACTGACCCTGATCCCCAAGGGCCTCCTCAGGGCCGTGGACAGAGGGTCTCGATCCTTGCTTCCCCTCACTCCGGCTTCCTGCGATGGTGCGGTGAAGAGGATGCTGCTGAGGCTTCTTGCCCCCTTGGGACCCAGCTGGGAAGCCAGGTGTCACTGGAAAGTGACCTTCCCACTGTGTCCTTGTCAGCTCTGCACTCTGGCTCCCATTTGGAACTCCTGGAGTGGGTGGGGTGTGGGAAACGGAGGACCATGGACAAAAGGGAGAGAGGCCAAGCCACGAAATGCCAATACCACACAGACGATTTGCTGAAGCAGATGTAGCTTTCACATCTGAGAAGGCCAGGCGACTTCCTGAACAGGAGGCCACTACTCAGGAGGATTTCTAGTGACAGGAGAGCTAGGAAGCAATGAGTGGAAGCCGTCAAGAGGCAAATTTAGGCGAGATGCAAAGACTTTTGAATTTTTTTTTAACTAGACTTGTGATATAATCAATGGAAAGAGCTCTGGGTGAGGAGCTCACTCTACCAAGCAGATTGGCCCTTGCCCTATAACAAATAGTCTTTGTTGTCTGGGATCACTGAGAAGATCAATGATTTGTGGATGTCAGAGGCTGGATTTGAATCCAGGGCTTCATGCCTCCAAGGCCAACTCTGCAGCTGCTACCCTCCACTGCCTCCTGAGATTCTGGTGGGCAGTTATCCCTTCTACATTGGGGGGGGTTAGTGGTGCAGCACCACCTCGATCTGGAAGATCCATGTAACATTTTTTGATTCTTCCTTAGTACTAGAGAAGAAATCTGAATTATTATGGTATTAAAAGATAAAATATGTTGATATTATACACTACTATACATATATTTTGTGCATTTCTGAGTTTCTAAACTTTTTTCTGTGTTATCTGCTGGCCTTCTTGTATCATCTCTGGCTTCTGCAAAACTCCCCCAAAGTTCCCATTTAATTTCTTATGCTGACCCATGATACATCAGAACCATGAAGGGGAAATTCACTATGTGGGAGAGATAACTGTAATTAGAGAAAGGCCTTAGAGAGTTGACCAAGGAGCGTGGAGAGGATAAGTACCCAGGGTCACTCATCTGTTTCACATAGATGCCTCTTTCTAAAACTGTAAGTCATGAAATAGGTGGTGACCTGCATTTGCAGAGGAAATTTCCACACTGGTAATTCACTATGTCAATGAAATCACAGTTAGAGTTTTTGTTTTTTGTTTTTTTTTTTAATTTAAAACAGTGCTGGGGCAGCTAGGTAGCTCAGTGGATAGAGCACCGGCCCTGAAGTCAGGAGGACCTGAGTTCAAATCCACCTCAGACCAAACACTTGACACTTACTAGCTGTGTGACCCTGGGCAAGTCACTTAACCTCAATTGCCTAAAAACAAAAAAAAAAATTTAAAACAGTGGGAAAAGTATTGAATTAAAAATCCAGAGGTAACTGGGTCTGAATCTGGCTTCTGACATTGCCTGGCTGTGTGACATTCTGGGCAAATCATTTGCCCCCTCAGCCCCAGAATCTCAGAGTTGGAATCTCAGAGTTCACTGGACATGTCTTCCAAAGCATACCCCCCTAATTTTCCCTACATAGACCTAACAAGAGGTCCTCTGGTCTCCTTCATTGCAATGTCTTCCCTCTGAGATCATCTGTAATTAGACCTGTAAATAGCTTGTCTGTACATAGTTGTTTGCATGTTGTCTTCTCCACCAGACTATGAGGTCCTTGGAGCAGGAACTGAAAGGTTTTTTTAGTTTTCCTTTGTTTTTGCCTTGTTTTGTATTCCTAGCACTTACGGCAGTGCCTGGCACATAGTAGGTGCTTTGTGCATAACCTATATTAGATTGCTTACCATCTCAAGGAGGATGGAGGTAGATGAGGGAGACAGGATGAGAATTTGGAACTCAAAAGTTAAAAAAAAACAAATGTTGAAAATTGTTTTTACGTGTAATTGGGGAAAATAAAATGTTATTAAAAAAAGAAAACCACATGTTAACATTAATAAAAAAATTGGTACTTAAAAATGCTTGTTGACATGACTTGAAGACATACAGTGAAGGAAAACCGACCCCCTTCCAAGGAATCTCATTCCATTTTTAGATAGCTCTAATTGTTAGGGCAATTAATTTATTGAGCTATCCATTTCCTAATCTGTAAAATGAGTATAATAATATCTGTAGATTTGTTGTGGAGACCATGATCAAATAATAGTAACAGCTAACATTTATATAGCACTTACTATGTGCCACTATGTGCCAGGCACATAGTAGAACATAAAATTCTTTATAATTATTATCTAATTTGAGCCTCACAACAACCCTGTAAGGTATGTGCTATTATTATCTCCATTTTACAGATGAGGAAACTGAGGCAGGCATACTTACCCAGGGTTACCCAGCTGGTAAGTGTCTGAGGCTGGATTTGAACTCAGGTCCTCCTGACTCCAAGGCTGGAGCTCTATCCACTGCATCACCTAGCTGTCCCCTATTACCATTCTTAATAATAATACTAATATGATAACAATAACAGCAATTAGAGTAGTCAAAAAAGAAATAGGTTGCCTTGACAGTGAATTCCCTGTTTCTGGAAATAGTGGCTCATGACTGATTGTCAGACATATTGTAGAGGGGACTTGTGTTCAGGCGCAGGTTGGACTAGATAAGTTTTGAGGTCCCTTCCAACCCCACGATTCTGTGATTCTTTGCTTCTCCTTTACCATCCTTAGAATTATAACAAGGTCAAAATTCTCAGTAGTCCTGTCAGTGGCAAGAGCCCAAACTTCATCCATCAGCTAACACAGCTGTTTCCCTAAGGTTGTGCCTACCATGAGTTCGATTGAATTCATATCTTTTCAGTTCAATTCAACAGTCACTTCAGTTTTTTTTTAAATTTTGAGGTTTGTTTTTTTTAACACCTTCACTTTTTAAAATATTCCTCCCCATCCCCTACTTATCAAGCTATCCCTTGTAACAAAAAAAAAAAAAAAAGAAAAAAGCAAAGGTGGGGGAGGAGCGAAGTCAGCAAAAAGAACTGATCCGCCCTCCAAGTCTGAGAGTATATGCAATGTTCTATACTCATAGTCCTCCATGTTTGCAAAGAAGGGAAGGGATTGCATTTCTTCCTTGAGGACAAGCTTGGCCATTACTATTGCACAGACTTCAGATTCGTCTGTTTTTGTGGTGGATGTTCTCCCCCTTTAAATGTCAATAAACATTTATTTAATGCTGACTTTGTGCCAAGCACAGTGCTAGACTGTAAGAATACAAAAATGAAAATAATTGCTACACTCATGGTGCATATGTTCTACTGGATGGGATACTAGGTAACCAGACATATAAACATAGACTAACTACATAATGAGAGGTTGGCCGATGAAGAGCTTGTGAAGATGTACCTTTACTAGTGGGAAAGGCAACTAGGTGGCCCATTGCTTAGAGTGCTAGACTTGGAGTCAGGAAGACCTGAGTTCAAATCTTGTCTCAAATGCTTATTAGCTATGTGGCTTTGGACGAGTCTCTTGACCTCTCAGCCTCAGTTTCCTCATCTGTAAAATAGGGATAATAATAGCACATACCTTCCAGGGTGGTTGTAAAGATTAAATGAGATGATGGCATATTTATAACCTATAATAGATTGTTTACTGTCTTAGGGAGGGGGGGAGGGGAGAGAATTTGGAACTCAAAATCTTAAAAAATGTTAAAAATTGCTTTACATGTAGTTGAGGGAAAATGTTTTAAAAAAAGATTAAATGAGATGATATTTGTAAAGCACTTTGGGAACCGTAAAAGCATTACATAACTAGTAGTTAGTGTTGTTTTGCAAGGCATACACAAACTTCTTTGCCTGGTTTCAATCTAACATGTGGAAATTTAGGGGTCAGTTTTCCACCACAAGTGACTGAGGGGCTAGAACTGTGAGGCATTTGTGAGTATCCAGGAAAAAAAAAGGAATTTATTTTTATTCAGATAACTGCAAATAGGAAACCAGAGTAGGGGGCCCATGATACTCTGGGACCATCCCTTCCCCCACCTCAGCTGGTCCTCCTTTCCTTAACCCTCCTAACTAGAAGATTAACAAAGAAGGAGGAACTCTGATGAAAGGGGTAGATATAGAAGGGAGTGGGCAACTCCCCTGAGGGCCCCAACTCCTTCAGAATGTTTTAGTAAATTATGTATGTGCCCACCATCCCCATCCCCCCCTTGTAATGATTTGAGGAGAGGGTAAGCAGCGTGGATGGGGGAGGGACAGAGAATCAGTGAACATGGGAGGCTATAGAATGTAAGAACAAAAACCATTTAAAAACAAAACGGACAAAACGTGTTCAGAGGTAGATTGTGAGCAGAGGAAAGAAGAAAACAGAACCTGGGGGAAGGGTCTTCCAAATGGCTGAGGAGCCATAACTTAAGTTGTGCATCAAAGGGTCAAGGAGAGATCTTTCTGTCTCTTCTTTGGCAGCTTTCAAGTGAGGAGGATTGCTGTGGGTTGCCAAGCAGAGGACTTGCATTTGGCCTTACCTTACCTTCTGTAGGTGAATGAGTGTCTGAAGATAGAATTCGACAGGGTTATGACCTATAAGCTTTGACATGTAGGTCCCCTCTGTCACTCAAGGCAAGGGCAGAGACCAGTTGGGGAGAAAGCAGCGGGAACTGAGTTTGACCCGACTGACCCATGAGCTCAGGCACGAGTCCTGAAGGAACTAGCCCAGTTAAACAAGGAAATCATTTATTTGGCCATTGGCTCAGCCACATCCAGAAGTGTACTTGGTGGGGATTCTGCAGAGGGCCAGGAGGTACCCTTCAACTTCACTGTTCTGTTCACAGGAGACTCGCTACCTTTGGGATGGTGTATGGAAAGGAGAGTGTGCCCCTACTTGGGGATGTTTTTGTAATCTCTGTCCTTTTTGTACCTTTTCAGTAAATATCATTCTGTAATCAACAGAATTGATGATGGGGGAACACACTGAATGGGGACTCATAAGGATAGTTCCAGAATCTACAACCCCTTTAGATTACACCTAGAACTGTGGGAGTTGGAATAGTTGGGGACCCAGCCTTCATTGGGAGGGTGAGCCCAGAGCTCTGTATACAAAGTAAATACAAAGTAATCTGGCGAGAACACTAAAAAGAAAGAATTAGGAAGTTTCCTCATGTAGGATATGTTACTTGAGCTGAAACACTTTAGATCTACTATTTGTTGCAGTTCTGTAGGCTAATTAGACTTGAGGGAAATTTACATTGCTGCTTAAGGAAGGGTTTTTGATAGGACCCTGTACTTTCCTTAGTTGGCTCACCATAAAGAAGGCTTTGCTGAAAGCCACAAATTTAACAGCAGCAATTGATTAGAATACTCCCTCCCTGCCCCATCTAGCTTACGCCCACGAGGCACCTTGTAAATATGATGTGTTTCCTTTTCAAAGTTCAAACAGCAAGTGATTCTGTCAGGATATTTGCCTAGCACTGATATAGCACAAGACCCAATTTCCAAAAGGATAACAACATGGATGAAATCTGACTAAATCACCTTGGCCTTTGACAAGTTATATATAAAAATATGGCTTAAAATATTTGAAAACCTCCAAACAAGACGTCCATCTCTAGGGCTAAAGGGCAATGTGGCTTTGGGTTAGGTACATTACTGCTTTAGGATTGTTGGGTTGCTGGGGTGTCCAAAGAAACACTTGGTTTCATCTTTGTCTGGCCACACCACTAAGTCTCTCCTCCAAAGACAAAAATCTGACCTCTCTGATGCAATTAGTCACTGCTTACTAGTTACTGAAATATACTGATTTTTGTGTATAGATAGACATGAAATGGCAGAATTGTAGAGTTGGAAAAGGCCTTAGATGTTCCTGGATTCATAGATTTTAGAGCTTGAGGCAGTGGGGGCTGGTCAATGTTTAACAACCTTCTATCTGAAAAATAATTTTAATTTGCGTTACTAACATTTCCTCCATCACTTTCTTAAGTCTAGACACCCAACAAAACAATCAATCAAGCCCCTGCTTTGAGCATTTGCCAGTTTCTGAAGTGTTAAATGCTCACACTGAAAATTTAACAATCATCTCCCTGAGCTCTGGCACAAGCATATCCCCACCTAGAGCGGATAAGGGTGGTGGCAATGAGAATAGAGACTAGAGACAGATACAAAAGATTTTTGCAGAGATGTAGTCCTTGTATACCACTAGGCACAGTACCTGACATATATAGTAAGTACTTAATAAATAATAATAATGATAGCATTTAGCATTTATGCAACACTTTAGGGTTTGCAAAACACTTTACAAATATTGTCTTATTAACTCTGGGAGGTGGGTGCTATTATTATCCCTATTTTACAAATGAGGAAACTGAGGAAGACCTTTAAAGGTCAACTGACTTGCCTAGGTTCACATGTCTAATAAGTGTCTGATACTGGATTTGACTTCAGATTTTCCTGACTCCAGGTCCAATGTTCTATCCAACCCACCAACTAAATGCTTATTGACTGACTGAAAGGATTAGGTAACTGATCAGGTGTAAAACACAAGGGAAGGGAAAGAGGCAAGACTAACCCCAAAGTCACAGACTTTTGGAAACTGAGGGAATCAGTGTCACAGCCAGAAATAGTGGGGAAGAGTAGTGTTAGAGAGGAAGAGAATGAACCCAGGTTGGGACAAATTGGGTTTAAGATACAGGTAGAATGTCTAGGAGTAGAGATAGGGCTAGAGCTCTGGCAAGAAGTTGGGATAGGAGAGAAATGTGGAAACCAACTACATAGAAGTGCTAGTCAAAGCCATGGGAGTGAATGGGATTGTCAAGGGACAGGGTCAAGGAGAGGTCCTTGGGAAACTTGTGCATTAGTGGGCCAAGAAGAGGGTGGGGAGCCATCTAAGGCAAGAGAAATAGTGGTTAGACCGGTGAGAGGAAAGCGTAGTGTCAGGTTAAAGTCAAGAAAGAAGGAAGTCAATACCTTCCAAACCTGCAAGACAAGTCAAGGAAGAGATGGGCTAGGAAAAAGACCATAGGAGCTGGTGGGGTCAGTTTCAGTAGAGATGTTAAGGCAGAGGGCAGACTGCCGGGGTAGGGGTGGGGAATGGGGGGAGGGAGGGGGCAGGAAAGTGTAGGTGCTAAGGCAGTGAGACCTAAATTGTTAGGAATTTCTTTCTTTAAATGAAGTCAGAGTCTACCTCCTGGTAATGATCACCGTTTGGAATTCTGCCCTCTAGAGACACCCAAATTTGCCTAATACTTTTTTCCCATATGATAGCCCTTCAAATATTTGAAGATGACTATGATGTCCCCTTAAATTTGCTCTTCTCTGGGTTAAACTATCCTAAATTAAATTATTAAATGATCACTCCTCAGGTCTTCCTATGTCATGCTTCTCAAACCCTTTACCACGCTTTGGATGTGAATGAAAGAAAGAAAGAAAAAGAAAAAGAAAAAGAAAGAAAGAAAGAAAGAAAGAAAGAAAGAAAGAAAGAAAGAAAGAAAGAAAGAAAGAAAGAAAGAAAAAAGAAAGAAAGAAAGAAAGAAAGAAAGAAAAAATGAATGAGTGAATGAATGGAGTGAATGAGTGAGTGAATGAATGAAAAAGCATCTATTAAGTGTTCACTATGCATAAAGTACTGTGATAAGCACTGGAGATAGAAACAGAAAAGCAAAATGGCCCCTGATCTCAAGTTGCTCACACATATGCAGGTTTCAGCTAAGCACAACAGAGCATGTCCCATAGCATATAATTTTAAGCTTTATTAACATCAGAAACATAAATGCTGCTAACTTGCAAAAATAACAGTTAGAAGCCTAGTTACTTACAATTTTAAAATATAGATATGTGTCTTTTAAAATTTCAACTTACCATCTTTTCACTATACTTTGCTCTAGTCAACTTTTGAATTTTGTAAAAATTCTTCAGCTGCTGCTCAGTGACTGAAAGGATTACATTTGTAATCCTAGCCTTAAGGGGACCCAAAGAACAAAGTTTTGATGCGTGCATGATAGCTTTGACATGGCTGGGGCAGCTAGTTGGCACAGTAGATAGAGCACCGGCCCTGGACTCAGGGGGACCTGAGTTCAAATCCGACCTCAGACACAAAACACTCACTAGCTGTGTGACCCTGGGCAAGTCACTTAATCCCATTGCCTAGAAAAAAAAAAGACATGACTCTATAAGAATAGACGTAATGGAAATCAGGTGACTGAGGTGGCCAGGCAAGACCTCTTCTATACATTCATCCAGAAACTGACACATATACAATGCATGTTAGTAGGGTGCATTATATTGTTCGAAATAAAATTAAAAATTTATTATTCAAAATTCACAAAGATAAATGTTTAAAAAATTAAGATAATTTCTTTTTCAAATGATATTTTTGTAAGTTTGTAGCATGTTTAGTTATGAAGGTATTAAAGCTTTAAATTTCACTAAGACTTTTGGGACATGCCCTCCTTCAGATGTGCTCAGACCACAGGAGAGTATAATGGTACTTACATTCTGCATTTGTGACTATTTCTAGTGTTGGGAGAATATTGTTCAAGGGTTCTTAACTGAGGTCTACAGATAGATTTAGGGGTCTGAGGATAGATTTCAGGAGGGTCCATGAACTTAGAGAAAAATTACTTATTTTTACTAACCTTTCACTGACATTTTCCATTTCCTTTAATTATTTAAAAACATGATTCTGAGAAGGGTCCATAGGCCTCACCAGACACTGCCACAGCAGGCCGTGATACAGGGAAAGTTAAGAACCTCTGCTTTAGCATGTGTTCAGTCAGTTCTGTTACAATGCATGTTTCGAAAACGCGTTTGTCCCAATGTGATTGATACATTAAGGAACATTTTTGATCATAAAGAGAATCGCAAGTTTGCTTCCATGAGATTTCATCCAAGAAAAATGGCAAGAGAAGCCAGTGAACTGCACCCCCTCCCAGTAACTGTCAAGCTGCAACCTTAATTCTGATGCCTGAGCAAATTTCAGGGCTTTGCCGAGGTTAAAGTGTCTTGTCTGTTGTGTCTTTTGGTGAAGTAACAGCTGGGGGGCAAAGGAGGAAGGGGAGAGAGATGGGGAGGAGAAGGAAGAGAAGGAGAAGAGGAAGGAGGAGGAGACGGAGAAGGTAGGGGAGAAGGGAGGAAGAGGAGGGGAAGGAGGGAGGAGAGGGAGGAGAAAGAGGTAGGCAAAAAGGGAGGAGAGTGAGGGGAAGGAGGTGGGGGAAGAGGAACGGTGCTCAAAACAGGAGGAGATAGGCTTGTTGTACCCTTCTTTGCTCAGATTTCTGGTGCATCAGCGGTGTAAGTGCCTAATAACAATAATAATAATAAATGGGAAAGCTAGGTAGTGCAGTGGATAGAGGACCAGGCCTGGAATCAGGAAGACTCATCTTTGTGAGTTCATATCTGGTCTCAGACACTAGTTGTGTGATCTTAGGCAAGTCACTTAACCCTGTTTGCTTCAGTTTCCTCATCTGTAAAATGAGCTAGAGAAAGAAATGCAAACCACTTTACTGTCTCTGCCAAGAAAATCCCAAATGAGGTGACAAAGAGTTGGACACAAATAAAAAATGACTTAACAACAAGATTAATAAAATAATAAAATTATTATTAAATAATAAACTAAATAATAGTTAAATAAAAATAGATAATAAACAATAAATAACAATAACAGTAATAACTAGCATTACAGAGTTTTATGTTTCACAGAATTTTTTTACATGTATTAACTCAGTTGATCCTCACAATAGTCATGTGAGATAGATACTATTATTATCCCAATTTTACAGAAAAGGAAACTGAGGCACAGAGCAGTTAAGTGACTTGAGGCAGAATTCAAACTGAGGTCCTTTTGATTTGTTTTAATGCTCACAACAACCCTTGGATGTAAAGGCTATCATTATCATTATTATTATTCCTGTCTTAAGGTGTAGAAACTGATGCAAAGAGAGCCTAAGTGACTTGCTTAATTTGCATGCCATTCTGCCTCAGCTGGTAGAATAGGCAAAGAGAACAGGTTCCAGAACCAGAGGAACAGGGCTCAAATCTTGACTCTGTAACTTATTATACGTGTCTCCTTGGGCAAAGTCACTTAATGCTTCTGTTTCCTCAACTGTTAAATGGGGGGAGCGGGGAGAATTGGATTAGATGACCTCAGTCCCTTCATTTACGACTCCGTGCCGGTAGATTTCAAAGGCAGAATTTGAACCCTGACCCTCTCGCTCTAGAACCAGCACCTTCTCCATGATATCATGCTTGCTCTGCCCTCATGTGGGTGTATGTTGTCTCCCCATTTTTGTAAGGCAGAGAATTCTCTGTATCATCGTCCTGGTAGGCAGCAGACCGGTGGTGGACAGTGATTCTAACTGGGCAGAATTGTTCAGATGCGGTTCTCAGACAGAGTCCAGCCTGGCCTGATGATCAGAGCCCAGGCCTGGGAAACAGCTGCAGGGTGTGGGTGAGGTGGAGTTGATGTGGGTCAGTCTGGGAGCCTCTCCCTTTCTGCTTCCTTCCCCTGTTAGAGGGCCATGCTCAGAGATGGGCCTCTTCCCAGGTGAGCTGTGTGCGTTTTCCCTCGGAGGGTAGAGGTCATCCCTTGCCCAACCATGTGTTCTCCGTTCACCAGTGCTAGGGGTGGATCACTCTGATCTCTAGCAGGAGCTAACAGGAACGCCCAAGAAGCAAACAGCTGTGTGCTTGCTGACTGTTAATAGGGCTAGCTGACATTTCTGAGGCACTTTTAAAGTTTCCGAAGGGCTTTAAATATTTGATCACATTTAATTCTTAGGACAACCATGCGTGGTAAGTACTATCGGTGTCTTGATCCTTATTTTACAAATGAGGAGACTAAGGCTCGGAGAGAGGAAAAGACTTGCAAGGAGAGAGTGTGGAAAAGCTAAAAGAACCCAGAGGAGCTGGGTTCAAATCCCACCACTGAGACTTTTAAACCCTGTGTGATTCTGGGCTGTCACTTAATCAGTTTCTCCATCTGTAGATGAAGATAGAAGGCTACAGAATTCACTTTCAGCCCTAAATCTATGATCCTATGGTCTGAGTAAATGTCTGAGGTAGGATTTGAATACCAGTCTCCAGTCTTTCCACTGTATCATAGTAAGTGGAGTGGGTATTGGAGCCATGGTAGGAGTCAAGAAACAAGGTAGGGGAAGAGGAAGGAACAACGTTCAGTCTGATAAGCACTTAGTGAGTACCTGCTATGTGCTAGGCATTGTGCTGAGCAGTAGAGGATAGGAAAACAAAAATGAAAAAACAGTCTCTGTTTTCAAGTCCTCATTCTTTGAGGAGGAAACAGCATGTGCATATAGTATCTCCTCTGCAAACACTCCCCCCAACTCTTACTGGGATTGAGAGATTGGTTCCCCAGAAAGGTGACTGCTCCCTTGGGTCGCAGGAGTAACCTTGTGGATAGCTACACCTAATACTGTAACTCATGAGCCCCCGCCTTAGTACTTCCCCTTAACAATCAGTCGGTAGATCAGTTAGCTTTAAGAAAAAAAAAATTCGTTTAAGTGGGATGGTAAAAACAGTGGCTATAGAGCATTCCTCCCAAACCTAGGATACTTTCTCTCATCAATATACATAGACTCAGTGGTGGACTGAGCAGACTTGAATTTAATGTATAATGATAGTGATGCACATATGTAGAAAACTTATGTGACCAAGGCAATTCACAACTTCAGCATAGTAGGACCTTCTTTCTTTCTTTGGAGAATGCTTATGAAGTTCTCTGTGCTACTGTAGGGTGTCTGTGATGGATGAGTGGTTTCGCTACTGGTCTGGTCTGGCTCTGAATCTACACTGGCTGGAAGGCACAGCTGGGCTTTCATTATGAGGAATGTGGTGTCTCAGTTGGACAAATGGATCAGTTGCTGGAATGGGCAGAGCAGAACTCTTGGCGGTTGGGCGTGTTTGCTGCCAGACTGAGCTAGGAAGGTCACTTGGCCATTGCTGCTGCTGGGACTCAGCCAGCCAGGTCTCTTCATACAACATAGCTTCTCTGCTGAATGAGTTGATTTTTGCTGGACTCTTTGGGCTCGCTTTTTGATGGTCAGCTGAAGTCTCTATCATCTCCAGCCTTTGGCTTGTCTGGGTTTTAATGGTGCTCTTTCTTTTCAAATGTAAATTTTCAAAAGTGCTGTGCTGTTTCAGCGCAGGCAGTGAGTGGCCCTTAATGTAATACTGGCAGAAGTCTTTTCTCAGGCTCCCCTGATACCTTGGCGCTAAGGTTTAGCACCTCTACTTGAGAGGCAGGAGAAATCCATCCTCTCCTGTTTGACAAGTCTTCCTGGTTAAGTGTGGGTTCCTTAGATAGGAACTTCATCTTACTTATGGTTATTAGCCATGTACAGTTTCTTTTTTTAAAAAAAAAATTGTTATTTATTTTAATGTTTTTCCCCAATTTATTTATTTATTTTTAGTTTTCAGCATTTACTTCCATGAGATTTTGAGTTGCACATTTTCTCCCCATGCCTCCCCTCCCCCCACCTCATGACAGCCTGCATTCTGACTCCCGCTTCACCCAATCTGTTCTCCCTTCTATCCCCCCCCATCCCCTTCCCCTTCTATTTTCTTGTAGGGTAAGATAGATTTCTATGCCCCTTTGCCTGTGTATCATATTTCCAAGTTGCATGCAGAAACAATTTCTAACATTCGTTTCTAAAACTTTGAGTTCCAAATTTTCTCCCTTCCTCCCTCCCCACCCACCCTCATTGAGAAGGCAAGCAATTCAACATAGGCCATACATGTGTAGTCATGCAAAACACTTCCAAAATAGTCATGTTGTGAAAGATTAACTATATTTCCCTCCATCCTATCCTGGTCCCCATTTTTTCTGTTCTATCCATTGTCCCTGTCTCTCCTCAAAAGTGTTTACTTCTGATTACTCCCTCCCTCAATCTGCCCTCCTTTCTATCACTCCTTTTTCTTGCCTCTTTTAGGTGAGATACTTTACCCCATTCTACCTCTTCCTTTCTCCTTCTCCCAGTGCATTCCTCTCTCACCCCTTAATTTTCTTTTTAAGGTATCATCCCTTCATATTCAACTCACCCTGTGCTCTCTGTCTATATATATTCCCTCCAATTACCCTAATAATGAGAAAGGTCTCATGAGTTACAAATATCATCTTTCCAGTTCAACTTTAATAAGTCCCTTATGATTTCTCTTTCCTGTTTACCTCTTCATGTTTCTCTTGAGTCTTGTATTTGAAAGTCAATTTTTCTATTTAGCTCTGGCTTCTCAAGAATGCATTAAATTCCTCTACGTCATTGAATGTCAATTTTTCCCCCTCATTGGCTACACTCAGTTTTGCTGGGTAGGTGATTCTTGGTTGTAATCCTAACTCCTTTGACCCCTGGCATATCATAGCAGCTCTCCAGTCCCTTAATGCAGAGGCTGCTAAATCTTGTGTTATCCTGATTGTGTTTCCACAATACTTGAATTGTTTCTTTCTGGCTGCTTGCAATATTTTCTCCTTGACCTGGGAACTCTGGAATTTGGCTATAATATTCCTAGGCATTTTCCTTTTGGGATCTCTTTCAGGAGGTGATTGGTGGATTCTTTCAATTTCTATTTTACCCTCTGGTTCTAGAACATCAGGGCAGTTTTCCTTGATAATTTCTTGAAAGATGATGTCTAGGCTCTTTTTTTTTTATTGTGGCTTTCATTTAGTCCAATAATTTTTAAATTCTCTCTCCTGGATCTATTTTCTAGGTCAGTTGTTTTTCCAATGAGATATTTCACATTGTCTTCTATTTTTTTATTCTTTTGGTTTTCCTTTGTAATTTCTTGATTTCCCATAGAGTCCTTAGCTTTCATTTGCTTCATTTTAATTTTTAAAGCATTATTTAAAAAAAAAAAAGAATTATTTTCTTCAGTGAGCTTTTGGACCTCCTTTTCCATTTGGCCAATTCTTCTTTTGAAGGCATTTTTCTCCTTATTGACTTTTTGGACCTCTTTTGCCATTTGGTCTAGTCTATTTTTTTAAGGTATTCTTTTCTTTAGTATTTTTTAGGTCTCCTTTAGCAAACTGTTGACTCGTTTTTCATGATTTTCTTGCATCACTCTCATTTCTCTTCCCAGTTTTTCCTCTACTTCTCTTACTTGCTTTTCAAAATCCTTTTTGAACTCTTCTATGGCCTGAGGCCAATTCATATTTTTCTTAAAGGCTTTGGATGTAGGAGCTTTGACTCTGTTATCTTCTTCTAGTTGTATGTTTTGATCTTCCCTATCACCGAAGTAAAATTTTATAGTCTGAATTTTTTTCCTGTGTTTGCTTATCTTCCCAGCCAGTTCCTTGACTTTTTAACTCTTTGTTAAGGTAGGAGTCTGCTTCCAGTGTGGAGGGTGTACTGTTCCAAGCTTCAGGGGGTTTGTGCAGCTGTTTTCAGAGATACTTCTAGGGACCTGCAGGTTTTCAGTTCTTTCAAGGTGGTATGATCTAAGAAGAGGTGTTTACTCCTTTCCTGGCCTGTGCTCTGGTCTGTGAGTGACCACAGGCACTCTTTTCTGCCCTGGAACTGTGAGGAGGATTCCCTCTCCATTGCTTCCACAAGCTCTGCCACACCAGCACTCCTCCTCACCCCAGCACTGGACCCAGATTCAAGCAAGGGCAAAGTGAGAGAATCATGCCTCAGAGCAAAGAGATCCCTGCAATCCCCCTCTGATCAGCCCCTCAATCCCCCCACCGTCTGTGGGCTGAAAGCTCTGGAAGCAACCACGGCTGTGGCTACCGCCCCGGTAGGGTGGTAGGGTCAGGGCTGGACCTCACTCCTCTCTCACCCAGGTCCAACAGACCTTTTCCACTGACCTAAGTTGTCTTTGGCATTTATGAGTTGAGAAGTCTGGAAACTGCCACAGCTCCCCTTGATTCAGTTCCCTGAGGCCTGCTCCAGGTTCTCTGAGGCCTGGTCTTTGCCTGCATGGCCCACACTGAACTGAGCTCCTCCCCCACCCCAGTGCAACAGACCTTTCCCATGGACTATCCAGGTTGTCTTGGGCCTGAAATTTTTTCACTCTGTCTTTTTGTGGCTTCTGCTGCTGTAGAATTTGTTTAGAGTCATTTTTTTACAAGTATTTGGAGGGGTTTGGGGGAGAACTCTGGTGAGTCTCTGCTTTTACTCCACCATCTTGGCTCTGCCCCCAGTACTCAACCATGTACAGTTTCCAGGTTACTTGCTAGGGTCTTGTGCAGATGAGTGGCCAAGTACAAAGGTATGGAGGCAGACCATGCCCATGATTAAGTTCATTGTCTTTGTTGGCTTTTTTCGGGTGAGGTTGAGTTATTCAAGCCTCAGACCCTTTCTAAGGTATGGAATGTTTCCCTTACATCTGAAAAGCCTTTTCTTTTGTACTTCAGTGTCTCTGTCTTTACCTCTTTTGACCTGCTTTGCTGAAATCTAAAGGTGGACAGAGCACTGAACTTGGAGTCTAGAAGATCTGAGCTCAAATCCAACCTCAGATGCTTACTAACTTTGTGACCCTGGACAAGTATATCATTTAACCTCTCTGTGCTCCTGGGGAAGGGTTACTCACTGGCAAGTGTCAATATTTTCCATGATTTTTGATAACAGATGAGCGTGGCATACAGGATTTAGCACAGTGCCTGGCACATAGTAGACACTCAATAAATGTTTATTGATTTATTGATTGATAGAGGAAAGAGTGTCAGACTGGGAGTCAGGTAACTTGGGTTCAAATTCTGCCTAAGACACTTAACTCTGAGACTCAGTTTCCTTGTCTACAAAATTTGTCCTTGTCACTAGACTTTGATGACTCAGAAAGAGAGAGTGAGGCTGGTGACTTTGTGCAATTCTTCCTCACTTAAATTCAAGTCAAGACATCACCCATGATATCATTGGTCCTTTTCGATAATGAAGGATGAACAACAACAATACTATTTGCACTAGGACCCTTACAGGGTTCCTGTGAGGAAAGCATTTTGCAAACCTCAGCATGCTGTATAATTGTAAATTACTGTTCACATAAACTTAAATTTCATATAAATTCATATTTTCAAAATATATTTTTAAAAAACCAAGCCCTGTAAATGAGATGCTTGCAAAGGAATTTGGTGACAACACAATGGATGAGACCATATAGTAACATTTCCAGATTTCCTGGGTAAGGGCAGTAAGCATCTCCTCTCCCCACAAACAATGTACCCAGTCTCCTTACATCATATAAGAGACTCTGACACAAAGGTCACACTGGTCGAAAGATTAGGGTCAGCTGGCAGTTGTACCGAGTTCCTAACTATAATGACTCAGCCCCCCTGAGTGGTCTTTCAGGATCTCCATTTGGTTGCCTTGGGAGAGCGCCATGTGCTGGGTTCTCTCTGGCCAACTCTCACTCTGTTTTTGGTGGTTGTTGTTTTGTTTGCAATGAGCAAATGACGGTTTTGGCACCAAGAACCCAAAGTCAATGCCAGCAATTAGCTTGAACAGAAGAAAGTGCAAAGCAAAACCAGACCAAATGAAAGCATCCTAATGACAGTGAGAAATGTGCTCAAGAGCCTGAGTCATGATGGGGAGAGGGGATAATGGAATAACGGGGTGATTTGAGTAGAGGTGAGGGAAGGAGGGTGATGGAGTGGGAATGGATAGGTAGATAAAAGCCTGTCTTAGGTCCTCCTGGCTTTGGAGTTGGAGGGAACAAAGAGAGAATGCCAAATGGACCACTTCTGAACATTTTGGTACTATCAGCACAATCTATTTTTTTCTGTTGTTTTTATTACATATTTTTCAATTACCAAATATTTCTCCTACTTCACTGTTCCCTCCCCCCAATAAAACCTTTGTAACAAATATGTATTCTCAAGTAAAATAAATTCTTACATTGACCAAGCCCAAAAGTGTCTCACAAATCTCTTTCACGTTCCACGTTGAAGGGGCACCATGCCCCTAACCTCCATGATGTGGAAGGGATAACTATACATTCAAATACCACTGTTTGTTTAGCTATATTCCCCAATACACACACACACACACACACACACACACACACACACACATGCACACACACATATGGGCAGCTAGGTGGTACAGTGGATAGAGTGCCAGGTCTGGAGTTAGGAAGACCGGAGTTCAAATTCAGTTTCAAGTCACTTAACCTGTATTTGCCTCAGTTTCCTCATCTGTAAAGTGATCTGGAGAAGAAAATGTCAATTTACTCCTGTTTCTTTGCAAAGAAAACCCCAAATGGGATCTTGAAGAGCTGGACACAACTGAAAAATGACTGAACAAAAATATTATTGCTATTATTAACATAATATTCAATAATCTGTGTTCATATAGTAAAAACAATATAAATAGCAGGCAGAATGGCATAGTTAAAAGAGTGCTGGACTTGAGGTTGGGACAGACCTGGGTTCAAGTTTTAGTTTTGACTTCATGACCTTGGACAAATCACATCTTTCTGTACCTCAGTTTTCCATATTTGTGACTGGTAATGATAATACTTGCACTGCCTATAGACCATAATCATTATAAGGTAAGTGCTTTGTAAACCTTAACAAGCTTTGGAAACAAGGGTTATTATTATACCTTTGTATGTAATCATAACATGCAATTATAATTTAATTACATTTAATACATAATATAGAGAGGCAACATGATATTGTTAATATTATCGGGGCAGCCAGGTGGCACAGTGGATAGAGTGGCAGGCCTAGAATCAGGAAGCCCTGAGTTCAAATCCAGCCTTAGACACTTACTAATGATGCAACTCTGAGCAAGACACTTAACAACTGTTTGCCTCAATTTCCTTAACTGTAAAGTGGAGGTAATAACAATATCTACTTTGCAGGGTTCTCGCAAGGATCAAATGAGATAAAATTTGTAAAACACTTAGCATGGTGCCTGTCACATAGTAGGTGCCATATTTGTAGTTGTTGTTATTCAGTTGTGTCCAACTCTTTGTGACCCCATTATGGGGTTTTCCTGGCAGAGATAGAGGAATGGTTTGTCATTACCTTCTCCAGCTCATTTTAGAGATGAGGAAACTGAGACAGACAAGGTTAAGTGACTTGTCCAGGGTCACACCCCTAGTAAGTGTCTGAGGCCAAATTTGAACCCAGGAAGATGAGTCTTCCTGACTCCAGGCCCAGCACTCCATGCACTGTGCCACCGAGCTGCCCTCGGCACTGTATAAATGTTAGCTTTTATTATTGTGGCTAGAGAGCTGGTCATGGAGCTATGAAGACTTCATTCAATGTCCCACCTCTGACACTCCTGCCTGTGTGATCTGGGATAAGTCATTAAACTTCCCAGGCGTTTGGCAACTTTCTCAGACTATAAGTTGCAGATAAAATGTCAGTCTGTGTTGATAGAGAATATCCCCTCGTTGGGGAGTTTCCTATGTCAATGAAACCAGACTTCCTGTTCCCATCCCTATAATAATGTGTAGAGACAGTGTGGTATATTGATTAGAGGGTCAGCCTCAGACCCAGGGAAAGCTGGATTCAAGCACCACCTCTGACACCATGCTGGTTATGTGACCCTGAGCAACCCATGTAACTTCTTAGTGCCCCTAGACAATTCTCTTGACAGGATGAATTGCAGAAAAGGTGCTAGCCTTCATCAGAGTGTGTTCCTAACAAGGAATTCCCTACACTGATGAAATCACAATGCTGTTTGAAAAAAATTATATTAATATTTAATGATCCCAAGCACATCGTTTGAGAAGACTCTTCTTATAAAACATCAATATTCAACCAGTGCTGTTGTATGACTGAGAGATTCTGAGCACTATGAACTTCAAGGAACTGAAATTGACAGTCACCCAAAGGGCAATGGAAAAGCACATGGAGGGTGTGAACAGGCTACCACCCATACCAAAAAAGGGATTGCACAAGAGAACACAGTGTTGTGAGTAAAGTGTATGAGCCAGAGAGGAGACGGACTCATCTAGTAGCAATGGTGAGAGATAGCCGATAGAGCACCCGGTTGTTTTATGGTATTGCCAAGATGTCGACAGAAAATGAGAGAGGCCCTCAGCATATTGAGTAGATGCTCTGCAGTGAACTGAGGAAGAAATATGGTCAAGAAGAAACATGGTCAACATCACATAGGATGATGGGTGGATATGGATGTATAGTAATATGCATAGATAGGTAGATAGAAATGGATGGATGGATAGGTGGATGAATAGATAGACAGGCAAGGGAGATAGAAGGATAGATAGACAGATAGATAGATAGATAGAGCAAGCATTTATTAAGCACTTGCTATGTGCCAGTACTGTGCTAAATGCTGGGAATGTAAATACAAGTGAATAAGACACTGTTCACCCTCAAAGATCTTACATTGTAATGGGGAATGACAACACATACAGGCAGTGATATGCTGGTAAATGTTTAACAACTGACTCAGAAAATGCATGACACACTTTTCAGTTTAATTTGCATTATCATTTTCTCTATCACCTTCTTAAGTCCAAATAATCAACAAGACAATAAATCAAGTTTTGTAGCATTTGCTGATTTCCAAAGTGTAAAGGTTCCCACTGAAAATTTGGCAATCAACTTTCTCTCTGTCCTGTCCTACTGAATCGGCTCTGGCACATTGCTGCATATAGGGGTCGTGGAAAGTGAGGAAGGGTATGTAAGGGTAATGCAGGGGGCAAGGAAGAGGAAGATTCCAAGGAGTACAGGCACGAGTGTGGTGAAGTATAGCTGGAGTTCTTCGTAAATGTTGGTGGTATTGCCCACTTTAATGATATCAAAGAACCAATGGAATGTTTTAAGTATATGATTGGAGCTTTGTTATTGTTATCATTAACAAAAATAACAATAATGATAATGTCTCCATGTTGGACCTGTTAGGATTTCGACACCAATAACTCTACCTGTGGAGAGCTTCAGTGGTTTGGCAATTGGAGTTTACTAAATTGCTGCTTCACCCAAGTCTTTCCAGGGAACTCATATTGTTGTTCACTTGTTTCAGTCATGTTTGACTCTTCGTGACTCCATTAAGTTTTCTTGGCACAGATACTGGAGTAGTTTGCCAGTTCCTTCTCTGGCTCATTTCACAGATGAGGAAACTGAGGCAGACGGGGTAAGCGACTTGCTCAGGGTCACATAGCTAGTAAGTGTCTGAAGCCAGATTTGAACTGAAGTCCTCCTGACTCCAGGGTTAGCGCTCTATCCGCCGCTCCACCCAGCTGACCACAGGGACCTCATACACAGATCTAATCTGGTCAGAGGGAAAGAACACAGTCTCTAGGGTCGGAGAAGCTGGGTTCAGATCCTGACTCTGATGCCTATTACCTGTGTGATCTTGGGCAAGTCCTTTGAGCTGCTTGGGCCTCAGTTTCCTCATTTCTGAAATGGGAAGGTTGGGTCAGAGAGCCTTTGAGGCCCCTTCTAGCTCACGATCTATGATATGGTGAGTTCTGTAGTTCTTTGAACAGTCCGGCTAAGAGAGCCATGTGCCCAGAGCTGACGGCATCCGCCAGATTTCGTGGCCATTCCACTTAGGAGCCTTGCAACAAGAGGTCTCCTTCACACAGGATTGTAGTCCAAAGAACAATGTTGTTCAGTTTTGTGTCCTTCTTCCTCCACCAAGCAAGGTGTTGGCTGGGTAATGGAATTTGAGAACACCTTGACCCAGACAATGAGGTAAGAGTCCTTGAGACCTGGAAGGGAACGAGGAGCTGAGCCCTAGGGGCCCAGCAGCCAAGACTTCCAAATCAAGGTCTGAGGTGAGATCAAAGATAGGGAAAGGAAGGAGCAAAGGATAGGAAAAGCAGATCAGCCAGTCAAGCCCTGCTTGACTGTTGCAAGCACTGCACTAGATTCTGAAAATAAGAAGGCAAAATGAAATAGTCCCTGCCCTCAAGGAGATGACTTTTTACCATAGAACTAGACCAAGAAGGGGCCGCAGCCACCATCTAGTCCAGCCTCCCATTTTATAGATGAAGAAATGGAGACCCAGACAGGTGGAGGGTCTTGTCCAACAACATTCAGGTAGGAAATGAGTAAGATCACAGTGCCATAGATCGAGAGGTAGAAGGGGTATCAGAGGCCTTCTAAGTCTAGCCTTCTGTTTTACAGATGGGGAAACTGAGGCTCAGAAACCAGGGCAGGAGAGGGTCAAAAAGGGTACATAGGGCCCATGCAGAAGTTGAGGAGGAAGATTCCAGAGAGATTCCAGGCATGAGTGGGGCAAAGCATGGTCAGAGTCCTTTCCAAATGTTGGAAGGACTAACAATAATGATATCACAGATATCACACAGTGACTTGCCCAAAGTGAAACAGTCCATGCCCTCATGGAGCTTATATTCTATCGATGGAGACAAACATATGCACATACAGGTATGGAATACAAATATATATATAAGGTACGTACAAGGTCGTGCAAGGGGAGTGGTTTTAGAAAAACATGGCAAGACCTATATGAACTGATCCAGAGTGAAGTGAGAAGAACCAGGAGATGATTGTGCGCAATAACAGCAATATTGTGATGATAATTAATCGTGAAAGACCTGGTTACTCTGATCATCACAGTGATCCAGGTGAATTCCAAAAGACTCATGATAAAAAAAAATGCTCTCCGCCTCCAGAGAGAACTGATGAACTCTGAGTGCAAATTGAAATATAATTTTCTTGCTTTCTTTTTTTGCCATTTTCGTGATATGACTAATATGAAGATGTGTTTTGCATGATTTCACATGTATAATTAATTAATATCATTTTGCTTACCTTCTCAGTGATGGCGGAGAGGTGGGAGGGAGGGAAAGAATTTGGAACTCAAAATTCAAAAATAAAAGAATGTTAAAAAAATATTTAAAAAGCCCAACCAAAATGACCATTACTGTTTAACTCAGAAACATGAGAGAAAGTGGAAACAAAGCCAGTATTCACTGAATGGAGGAAGGCTGACAAAATGCAAGCACATGAATATAGTGGAGTATTACTGTATCGTAAGAAATGACAAATATTGATGAATTCAGGAAAACTTTTTAAGCTTCTGAATGAACTGATGTAAGATAAATTAAGTAGAACCAGGAGACCTAGTTATACCATGACTATCACAACATAAATGAGACCATCTGATCACCAACTAACCAATCCTTATGTAGTGATCACTACTTTTGTGACCTTAGCTGGTCATTTTACTCCTCAGGCATCCAGTTTCCTCCTGGGTAAAATGAGATGGATTCTGAGGCTGTGACCTATCTGGGCCTCAGTTTCTTCATCTGTAAAATGAGACAATTGGTGGTCTCTAAGACTAGGCTGTAGGCTAGAGTCCTTCCAGCTCTAAATGTATGATACTCAGATCCTGAGATCCTGTGTTTTATTGTTGTTGTGTTGTTTCAGTCATATCCAATTCTCTGTGACCCCGTTTGGGTTTTTCTTGGCAAAGATATTAGGGTGCTTTGTCATTTCCTTCTCTAGCTCATTTTGCAGATGAGGAAACTGAGGCAGACAGGGTTAAGTCACTTGCTCAAGGTCACATAGCTAGTAAGTGTCTGAGGACAGATTTGAACTCATGAAAGATGAGTCTTCCTGACTCCAAGACCAGTGCTCTGTGCACTAGGCATCATTTAGCTCCTCCTATAATCCCCTGACCTGGGTTTAAATCCCACCTCTGACACTACCTGTGTGACATTTTACAAATCCTTTCCCCATCTCAGCTTCAGTTTCCTTCTCTATAAAAAGGGAGTGGTTGGACTAATCTCTGAGTTTGTTTCCATATCAAGATCTAGAATCCTATGATATGCAGCTCTTATGTGCTATGTAATGGAGATAGAAATACACTGTGCTAGGTACTAGACAAATACAAAAGTCAGACACTTCCTTTCATCAAAGAGCTTACATTCTCTTGAGGGACAATAGCCAAACTCTGGTTAATTGCGATGCCCTATTTCTGTGCTATTGAAGAGATGATGAAACACATTTCTCTCCTTTCAGTAGAGAGGTGGGAGCCTCTGGGTATAAAATATTATATACCATGTCAGTTGCTGTTGATATATCCATTGAGTTTGCTTAACTTTTTCTTTGTGACAAAGGAGGGATCAATTGGTGAGTTGGTGTAGATCTAGAAATTAGTCTGGTTTTAAAATAAAAGGTATCAATAAAAAAAATTTTAATGTTAAAACCAATTTGGGAGAATTTTCATGAATTTCTCTGAAGCTTGGGTTCTCCTGGGTTTCTGGATGTGACCTATGACCTATCTGGGCCTCAGTTTCTTCATCTATAAAATGAGGGGATAGGACTAGGTGGTCTTTAAGACCAGGCTTTAATCTAAGGTCCCAGATCCTGGGCAAACCTGGCATCCTAGATAGTGAGAGGAGTTCGTTGTATACCAAATACAGCTTTCCAGTGATGGGTTCAGGCCTCACCCTGGGAACGAGGAGCCTCCTTCACTAACAAAAGCTTCAAGCCTCACATTTTTCCCGGCTTTGTGTGCCCTTGGATCTCGGTGACCATATGTTTATTTGGGTGGGTTTATCTGGCTCTGGATGTCTGTAGGTCTGTGTACAGAGTCTACCAGGCAGCAGAGATACTATTTCCGAAAAAATAGAAAGCCCCACCTTCAGGAAGCTGACAGAGAATTCAGTAAAAAAAAAAAAAAAATGGGCTTCCTCTTCCTCTCCTGCTCCAACCTTGAGGTCACCATGGTTTAGAAGAGCCCATCTCCATCCTGAGACTCAATAGTAACAACACCAGAAATCCCACCCCCTTCCTTCCCTCTCCTCCACCTCCCTCCCTCCTGCCTCAACCTGGATCAGACAGGCAGCCTTTTATATCCATTTCTTTCTTGGCCCCTGTTTTTAATCTTTACATATTTACTTGGAGAACAAGAGGGACCAAAATGCCAACCTACTTATGGCTGGTACTCGCTCCAGGAAATCAGCTCCTTTTTTTAAATCAGAGAGCCTAGGATCTGGTGCCTGAGTCGCATAGGTCTTCCTTAAATTGCTTAACTGCAGAAGCTGTCCAGGAAAGCAGATGGATGCACAGAAATGGAAGGGAGTTCTTCAGTCGCTTACACAACCTACAGGAACTTCCACATGGGTTTGAGTCAGAAGTGACATTTTTATTTTCTAATAATAATACTTGTAACAGCCTACTTCATACTTGAAGCACTTTTCAGTTTCAGTTTCTTAGAGGTAGCTCAGAAGGCATTTGGTTCCGTTCTCCCTCAGCCCTCCATTTTACAGATGAGAAAACTGAGGCCCAAACTATAAAATGCTACCAAAAATCAGAGCTATTGCAAATAATACATCCAGATAATCTGTTTTTTCCTCCTCCCTTCATTTAGCAAGGAGCTTAAAAGAAACCATACGTGGTGAGTCACTAGCCTTTGCTAGCGCTTGGGAGGAGATCATGGAGTTATGGACCCCATATGGTAGGATTTAGAGCTGGAGGAGATCCTAGGCAACACCAAGGCCAACCTCATCATTTTTCAGAAGAGAAAACTGAGGCCCAAGGAGGTTAAGTGTTTGCCCAATGTCACATAGATAGTGTCAGAGGGAGGATTTGAACCCAAGTCTTACTTAGCATCGTAGGATCAAAGAATTACAGATTTAGAGCTGGAGGGGACGTTAGAGTCCCTTTAATCCACCCCCCACCCATTATTTACAGATGGGGAAACTGAGGCCCTGAGAAGCTATTTTATTTACTTAGGTGCTCTGGCTTCAAATTCAGCTTTCTTTCCACCATCCCTTACATGCTTCTAGCTGTGTGACCCTGGGCAAATCACACTCCATTGCTGGGTCTTAGTTTCCTTAAACTAGAAAAAATGGGGGGAAATATCCATTATACCTAAATCTCAGGGATCATGGGTCCAGAGCCAGAAGAGCCCTCAGAGGTTATTTAGTTCATCACTCTTATTTCCAGATAGAGATGGGAAGATGGAACGGCTTTTCCTAAAGTCATACAAGCAATAAGCATCGGAGGTGGGATTTGAATCCGGGTCTTTTGACTGCTGAGCCAGTGCTTTTTCCACTTTACTATGATTGTTATAAGGAAAGTAAGATAATGTCTGTGAAGCTCTTCTACAGATTTTAGCATACTATACAATCATCAGTTAATATGAAAATAGTTAATGTAGTGTGTTAATAATTAATAATTAATTTTATTATGTTAATAATTAATATGGTAATAGTAATTTCATATTTCATATGAAATAGCAGAGCCAGGATTTGAACCTCTGTCCCCGGCCTCCAAATCTGGCACTCTCTCCAGCAGAGCCAGACCATGATTCCCATATGGAAGAGCCATACCACTATAGATTTAGAGCTGGAAGGGAGCTCAGGGGACATCAAGCCCACCTATTTTGCAGATGAACAAACTGTGGCCCAAAGTGACCTGTCCAAGGTTACTGGTAGGGCTAGGATTTGAACCTAGGTCCTCTGGCTCCAAATCCAGCAATTTCTGCTTAAGAGAAAATGGCCCAAAGTGTCTGGATCCTAAAGAAATTTCCACTGAACCGCTCAAGGAGTCCCCTCCCCTAGAAGGGTCTGCTGTTTGAAGTGATTACCTTTGGTTCAGAGTCAGTACTATGCCAACCACCAGTTTATGGTGCCTGCTGTCTAGCTAATCAAAGTGTAGGAATGATGACGACCGCTTGGGTTTTTATAAAGGGTCAATAGAATGGGTGAGAAAGCCAATTGTGTTCCAGTAAAATGTCAGCTTCTTAAGGGCAAAGATTGCTTCCCTCTGTGCCTTCCCAATGGGCTTTGCATCCTGTTGGTGCTTAATAAGTGCTCATTGAGTTGGGATGAATTAAGGATTGATTAGAGAAAGGCCAAACAAATTGCAGGTACATGAATATAATTGATTATGACTATGCTGTCAGAATTGATAAATATGAAGAATTCATAGCCTCATGGGAAGATTTATGTGGACTGATGCATGGTGAAGTAAGCAGAACCAGGAAAACAATATATACAGTAAACTGAATTAGGGAGCTAGTTCACTTACTTATCCACTCACTCGTATGTGGAGTACATATTTATTTATACTAAATAATAAATGCATGCATAATAAATAAATACATATTTATTTATCCTAGACAGATTGATTGAGATTGAGCAGCGGCTGACTGCATGCATATAGCATCATACTCGGCACTGAATCGTGTACAAAAAAGCAGGAAGCGGTGGCATACTACGTTATGGCCATTGGCCTCAAGGAGCTTTATAGGCCAATTAGAGGAATACAATGTAGATGCAAAAAGTTGAATAATAGCAGAAAAGGGAACTTGTAATGTAAGACAAGGGCGTAAGAGATGTCAACGAGCAAGCAGAAAATATAAATAGGATACTGTGATAAGAACAATGAGTTCTTAGGAAGTGGTGGGCTTGTGACTAGCCCAGTTAGAGCCAACTGAAGGCTACTTGAGGAGAGTGTGATGTGTTAAAGGAGAGTGGTTTCTTTTGTGCACTACTTTTTACAAGAGCAAAAAGAGAAGTTTGCTGAAAAACCAAAAATGGATACCCAAGACATTACCAGCTCACACTAGGACATTTCAAGTTTTACATACAATAGCCCTGTGAGGTATGTAGTATAAGCATTATTATTCCAATTTTACGGGTGGGAAACTGAGGTGAAGGTAGTTGCCCAGGATTAAATAGCTAATAAGTATCAGAAGCAAGACAAGCCCAAATCTTCACACTCTAACACCAAAGTCTACTATGGAAAGAAAGATCTGGTTCTGAAGTCAGAGGATCTGGGCTTAAATCCCACCTCTGACCTGTGTGACATTGAGGAAATCACTTCACTTGCCTGGGCCTCAGTTTCCTTATCTGTAAAATGAGGGTTTCGTACAGGATGGTCTCTGAGGTTCCTCCCAACTCCAGATTTATAGTGATTCTGTATATATCCACTCTAACATTAATTAGTCAACAAAAAATTTATCAGTTATTTTTCCTCCAATTCTGAATGAAGCCTAAGGTTTTAATTTTTTTCTAGAAAAATTAATAGTGAATGAACGAATGAAATGAAAAAGCATTTGTTAAGTCTTTGCTCTGGGCCAAGCACTGGGTGAGGCATCGGGGATAGAAATAGAAAAGTAAGACAGTCCCTTCTGTGAAGGAGTTCACATTCTAATGGGGGGAGGAGAGATAACACACATGAGGGTTCAGCTGTAGGGCAGATGGTTAGGCCTGGGGGTGGTCCATCTTCCCAAAAGGAATAGGGTTGGTGACTCCATTTCATTCGAGCTTTGTGAGCAGTCAAGCAGCCAGGATGAGTTGGAAGGGGAGAAAAGAGAGAGGTAATGGGAAGAGGGGAAAGGCACTGGTGATGACAGTTCTTCTCACCTGAGTCATGGTGATGAATGAATTGGGGCACCCAGAGCTCAGTGGTCCCTGACAGAGATGGATGAGGTGGTTTGCTCTGATTGTTAGTGAATAAGAATAATTCCTTCGGTTGTGATAGACTAGACTTTTGTTTTATTGGTTTCTAGGGCAGCTAAGTGGTATGGAACATTGGGCCTGGAGTTAAGAAGACTCCTCTTCCTGAGTTCAAATCTGGCCTCAGACACTTACTAGCTGTGTGACCCTGGCCAAGTCACTTCACTGTTTGCCTCAGTTTCCTCATCTACAAAATGAGCTGGAGAAGGAAATGGCAAAGCATTCCAGTATCTTTGTCAAGAACACTCTAAATGGGGTCTCAAGGAGTCATACATAACTGAACAACAACAACAACAATTCTTTTCAAAGGAATATAAAACGCTGCCATAGAAAAAACTAGGAAGCACATCAAAAGAATGAGAGAGGAAAACGTCCAAAGCTAGTCATGAAAGATAGCTCCAAGTCAATGGAAAAATGGGCAGTAGAGAAAATGGTGTAGATATTTCAGGGCATGGGTGGACAGGATATCACCTTTAGGCAAATTCAATGTCTGCAAACACAGTCTTCTTACTCTCTGTAATTCCTGGTCCAACTAATCTTTGAACTCTTGTTGAGGCTCCTTTAACCTTTAAATGAGCAGTGACCTACTTCCACCCAACATCCATGAATATTATCCAGCTTAATAAAATGTTCTCCATCGACAGTATTCCTCTTAGTAGTAATTCTTTCGTTTTTAACTCTTGATATAGTCAGAATTTAATGTTACCACAGTTGCTCAAAAGTTCTTTTGATTTCTTGTAGCTATCATGGTCTTTAGAATGAAGCTTGTTAGCCTCCTGTTCAAAGTACCCTAATAATTGCTGAAAGAAAACATCAGGGATTTCTACAATAAGATTACAATTACATCCCTATTTCAGCATGGTTCTCAAACCATCTTCCTTCAGTTTCCTATCCATTCCCTCATATTGTTGGTAACAAATTCATTATCAGTGCATGCCATGGGGCAGCTAGGTGGTGCAGGTGATAGAGCTCTGGGCCTGGAATCAGAAAGACTCTCGAGTTCCTATCTGGCCTCTGATACTTACTAACTATGTGACCATGGGCAAATCACTTTACCCTGTTTGCCTCAGTTTCCTCATCTGTAAAATGAGCTGGAGAAGGAAATGGCAAGCCACTCCACTATCTTTGCCAAGAAAACCCCAGATGGGGTCATGGAGAGTCAGACATGAAATTTGGAACTCAAAAATATTTTTAAAAACGAATGTTAAAAAATTGTTTTTACATATAATTGGGTAAAAAAATAAAACATTAAAATGTAAATGCCAAAGTAAAAGAAAATATGTGTGTATATATTTTAACCTTTTTTTAAAAGAAAAATATGAGTTCCAAATTATCTCTCTCCCTCCAGATCCTCCACTACCCCCTGAGAAGGCAAGCAATATGATATCAAATATACATGTGAAATCATGAAATGAACTAGATATCTCTTCATCTTAAAGTAGTTCTTTTCAAACGGTGTTTATCACACCTGTCTTGTGAAAGCCTGCCTCTCTTCCTCAGCTATACATCTAAGTTTACAGGCTCATAGGCCTTAGAGTTTATCTGGTCCCTAGGTTCTTCACCAGGGGCCTATGAAGTTATTTTTTTTAGTATGCTGATATCTATATTCCAGTATAATTGGTTTCCTTTGTAATTCTATTCTATTTTATTTTATGCATTTAAGAACATTATTCTGAGGAAGGGTCCGTAAGTTTCACCAGATTGACTGGTCCGTGACCCAACAAAAGGTTATGAATCCGTGGTCTAGGCCAACCTCCATACTTTACAGAGGAGTAAACTGTACCTTAGATAGGTGGAGTGATCTATCTTAGGTCACAGAATAAGATGCCCATCCCCCTAGTTTCCCCTCACTTCCCTCCCAAACCCAGGTGCAGTAAAATCAACAGGAATTCACAACTTCCTGAAAAGAAAGAACCACTGTCACTGGAGATCTGAGACAGACCAAATGGTAAATGTTTCTGGGGGAGGAGATGTTGGGGCTTCCTTTGATAAAAAGAAAGGCCAGGTTCTAAAATGGAACTGAATAATGTTAGATCTGGGTGGAGGACTCTAGGGGGTAGCCAGGTTACTCAGCAGAACTGTGAAGGAAAGAACTTTCTATAATTTTTATGGATTGATGTGCTGAAACATCATATTATAATGCATTCTTTCATTCAAGAAGCATTTATTAAGTACCTCTTGTGTGCAAAGCTCAGTGCTAGGCGGTGGAAGAGGTACAAAGTTTAGATAACATATAGTCCCAGCCTTCATATAGTTTACAATCTAATCACGAGATAAGAAATAAGAAACTATACATTTTCAGTGTCACACAATACAGAGTGGAATAAACTGTGGTTCTGGAGTAAAAAGACCTGGGTTCAAATCTCATTTCATCTGGGGCAGATCGGTGACATGGTGGATAAAGGCTTGATTCTGGAATCAGAAAGACCTGAGTTAACATCTGGTCTCAGACACTTAAAAGCTATGTAACTGTGGGCAAGTTGCTTGACCTCTGTTTTCCTCAGTTTCCTCGTCTGTAAAATGAGAATAATAATAGCACCTACCTTCCGGGGTTATTGTGAGGCTCAAATGGATAACATTTGTAAAGTGTTTAGCACAGTTTCTGGCACATAGTAGGTGCTATACATTAGCTATCACTATTATTATTATTATTACTACTTATGTGACCTTGAACTAGTCATTTCGCATGCATGGACCTCAGTTTACTGTTATGGAAAATGAAGATTGGACTCGAGGGCCAGCGCCAGACCAGTGATCCTATGGGAAAGTTGAGAGGTCCATAGAACGAATAGAGAACAGGAACATGGGAAAGAGCTGGAAAGACAGGGTAGCACCAAGTTTTAGAAGGGCCTTAGATGCCAAGCAAAATAGTTTGAACTTTATTCAGAAAGCAAAATAGAACCACATAGCAGAGGGTTTATATGTGAATTAATCTGGCCATAGTATGAGGCAGATCCAAAGTAGAAGAGGGAGGAGGGTGGGGCCTTCTCTGAGGAAGACCTCCTAGGATTGGCCATCACCGGTGGATGAGCTAGGTCTAATCTTCTCCAGGCTAAACGTCCCTAGTTCATAACATGAGAGATCTAAAGCTAGAAGACACCCCAAGGACCATATACTCCAGAGGTTCTCTACCTTTCTGCGTGTCCTCAACCCATTTGGCAGAATCTGGTGAAGGCTCTGAACCCCTTCTCAGAATCATGTTCTTAAGTTCATAGAATAAAATACCTATTATTCCAAAGGAAACCAATTGTGTTGGAACATGGTTATCAAGCGTAGCCAAAAATTGGAAACTAAGGGAGGTATCCTACTACTGAGGAACAGCTAAACAAATTGTGGTATGTGAATATAATGGAATATTATTGTGCCATAAAAAATGATGAAATGGACTGTGTTAGCATGCTGGAGAAACGAAGATAAAAGGACTCAGTCCCTGACCTGCCCTCTAGAATCATCTCCAGCTCATTTTCCAGATGAGGAAACTGAGGCAAACAGGGTTAAGTGACTTGCCGAGGGTCACACAGCTAGGAAGTGTCTGAGGCCAGATTTGAAACCGGGAAGAAGAGTCTTCCTGACTCCACGCCAGGCACTTTATCCACGTGCCATCTCACTGATCCCCACTTATAAATATTATGTATCATTAAATAATAGCAAGAGCAGTAGCTCCAAAATATTTATACCACAAACCTGGGATCACTATCACACAAATACATACAATGTCCATGGGAAGAGTGAGGCTCAAACTGTGAGTACAATAATAATGAGGTTTATGTATAGGTACCTATGTAGCAAAGGCAGCTCAGAATTCTGCACTGCAGGGTCTGAAAGTCTTTTCTTTTATGTGGAGTCCCCTTAGATGCAGCGCCTCTGCTGGGCAGGTTACTCAGCTGGATTCCCAGGATCTCTTCTGAATAGCCTGACTCTCTTCTCTGCCTCCAGGGGCCCTTCTCCTTGAAGGGGTTTCCTCTCTGTATCCTTGTCTATCTGGATTGGATACAGTGTCTCCTACTTCCCTTCACAAATGCATGGCCCGTGTGGGCAGGTTGTCTTTATCTTCCAAACTGCTGAGATTCATTCAGAGCTTAACTCTTTTAAAGACCATAGGGGCTGGTTAGTTTCTTTGCTTAACCAAATATGTTCCTTCATAATTCAATTAGGTATCTTCATAAAAAGATCCCGTGATATTAGACCTTGTTAACATGTTCAATCCTTATCTTGTGTGACTATATTTTGATTTCACCACCTTGGGGGAAGAATCACATCCTTCTTCCCTTAACCTTGTTATCACACTGAAATTTTACATTGTGAGACTATGTTCTATGACTCTACTAACTTGGGGGGTGGGGTGGGGAGAATCATATTACTCTTCCTTTATGCTTTCTTTCACTCTAATTTGGGGGTTCTTACTCTTGTGTCTTAGACTCCTTTGGCAGTCAAGTGAAGCCTATAGATTCCTTCTCTGAATAATGTCTTTTATTTCACAAAATAAAATACATGAGATTGTCAAGGAAACCAGTTACATTTAAATACAGTTGTCAAAACATTTTAAATAAACAAATTCACAGCCCCCAGGTTGAGAATCCCTACCCTAATTCATTTATTCCTCCATTCAACAGATATTCACTGGGCTAGTACATGTGTGTGAATCTTCCTCAATGTCTACCATTTTTCTCTTCCTCTTATTTTTTATCTATTTCACCTTCACAGTTTCTACTCTGTATTTTCTAGGTCTCAAGGCATATGTATATATACCTAGTATGTAAAGCAATACTATTCTCCTTACGTAGTTTTCCTGAATAACAGATCAGATTTTTACTACCCTTGGCCAAAGACCATCAACACCTCAAATGACCCAGACCAATCTAGCCCAGGATTCTTGCTCTGAATGCCAGACCACAATGTCTCACTCTCTCTGATGATGTCATCATGGCCCAAGCTGAGACTTCTAATTCTGCCTGTGTGTTTAAATAGAAATATTTCAGTCAGTCGGTCAACATGGGCTTCCCTCTTGCTTTTCCCTTCCACCCTCTCCACCCTTTTGGCCCTATGAATTTTCCAGTCTCTCCTGGAGTTCCCCAGTGCTGCTAGCCAACTGACACTATTCCCTTTCTGGTTAAGACACAGATCCTGCCTTGGCCCACACTACTGTTGGGAAATTAGAAACATTCCCTTTTGGACCTCAGGGACAATTAGAGGCCCTAACCCTGAGAGCTCTTCGCCTCAACTAAGGGCATCATCTTCGAACCCTTCTCAGGGTTCTTGTTATGTTCCTTACTTTGCAGACATGGAGGACTATGGATATGAAATACTATGAATCCTGCAGACTCAGATGATTGTGTTGGTTTGAATGGATTAACTTTCTTTTTCTCCTTTTTTATTCTTTGTTACATGGCCTGGCTTAATGAGTAGGAAAGGGGAAGAGATATATTTAGGAAAATAATAAGGTAAAGCAAAAACAAGAGATTCAATAAAAGCTTTAAAAAATAGTTTAAAGAAAAAAGGAAGGAAGCCTTATGATCATATAATATGGTAGGACCCCAAATATTAGAAAATCTTCTAGTTTAAGTGACTTGCCCAGGATCACATAGCCAGTACAACAAGGGAGACCTAGGTTCTTCTAGCTCTGAGGTTCCCTTCATCTCTCTGATACACTGCAGTGCCTCTTTGCCAATCTGCCTTGATAGAGGAAGTTTTCTTACTAGGGTGCTCCCTATGTCAATAATGACACTAATGAATTTTGATGTGAAAATAGTAATAAAGATAGGGACTGGACCTGTGATTTCATTGGTATAGGGAACTCTCAGATGCGGAAATTCCGTCTAACAATGTAGATTGGTATTATTGTTGTTCAGTCGTGTCTGACTCTTCATGGCAAAGATATTGGACTGGTTTGCCATTTCCTTCTCTAGCTCATTTTGCAGTTGAGGAAACTGAGGCAAGCAGGGTGCAGTGACTTGCCCAGGGCCACACAGCTAGCTAGTGTCTGAGGCCAGATTTTAATTCAGGTTTTCCTGACTCCAGGCCCAGCACTCTATGCACTGCACGCTCCAGCTACCCTATCTAGGAGGTTGGCCCTTCTCTAAAAATTAGTCTTAGAGAGTTGCCTAGAGCACCTCAATCTTCAGTGCCTTGCCTCAGGTACTATGCGTCACAAGCAGGTCTTGAACCCACCTCTTTTTCAGATAGGAGCAGTTAGGTGGCTCAGTGGATACAGCCCTGCGTTTAGAACCAAAAAGACCTGAGTTCAAATCTGGCCTCAGACACGTGGTTGGTTGTTGTCCATTGTTCTCGAGGAGGACCAAAATGACGTGTCTATGTTAGAGTCAAATTACAGTGTGCCCGACTGTGGCTGATCAGACCAATACAAGCTTGGAATACTCTACCACAGGTCGGGCACAAGTGGTCCATGTGAACATTTGGGATGAATTCTTTAAATCTGTGCTTCTCTTGCTCCTTTTGAGCTACTTCAATTCTGCTTTGCTTATAGAACACAATACCTTCTCTAATGATGGCACACCATGCTGAGCAGTCCTGTGCCAGTGTCTCCTATGCCATGCAATCAATTCTAAGAAAGACCTTGAAAGTGCCCTTGTATTGTCTCTTAGGCAAGCATACGTTTGGCATTCATTCAACGTGGCCAGCCTGTTGGAGTTGTGCTCTTTACAGTAGAGTTTGAATGCTTGGCAGTTTAGTTCAAGAAAGGACCTCAGTGTCTGGTCTCTTATCCTGCCCGGTGATCTTCAGAATCTTCCTAAGACAGTTCAGATGGAAGTGATTCAGTTTCCTAGCATGGAAATAAAAGAATTTGTTCTGTAAAACTTGGACTGAGTCAAAATTCTGCACCCAAGGACCTATAAGACCACAGGTTCCCCAACCCCGGTATGGGACTGAGAAGCTTGGTCTGTTGCTTATGCCATTATCTTGACCAGTCATCCTCATTCTTTTGGTCACCTGGTCTCCCATGGTGGGGAGCTTCTGCTCTTTTTGGAGTGGACCTGGGGTTTCATCGATGTGAGGAACTGTTTGTGTAAACTCCCTCCTGCATTGAAGATCAGCAACCCTCCAATAATTTACAATCACGGAGACCTGCCAGGGGCACTGAGAGTTTTAAGTGACTTGCTCAGAATCACATGCCAGTATCTGTCAGAGACAGAACCTGAACCCACATCTTCCTCAATCCAAGCCTAATACTCCACTGCCTCTCTGTTGTTCATATCGGACCAGGATGGTTTACAGGGTAATCCTTGAGCCAAAAGTGCCTTCTTAATGCAGAGTCCAGGTACACTTTGGAGACCTCTCGCTTCTCATGGGGCAGTGGAAACAATGCTGGATTTAGTGCCAGAGGTCTGGTTCAGCTTGTCAGTTTTCTTATGTATAAAAAGAGGAAATTTGATTAGATCAGTGGCAATCTAACTCAAAAATAAAGAGGGCCACTAATCCCCTGCCAGTGCATATTGAGTTGGAAAACCATATTTTAATATATCTATGTTCTATTGCTGTTTTTATTTATTTTGTTAAATATTTCCCAATTACATTTTAATTACATGTGGCCTGCCCTATGTGAATTAGATAACCTCTAAGCTTCCAGCTCTAAATCTTATGAACCTATGTTTCTCTGGCATAGCTGCCAGGTCCTCTTATAAGCACATAGGCTCATAAGGCTCAGAAAATGAAATTTCTAAGTTAACAGAAACAAATAGGAATTGAGTTAAAACCCAAAGAAGTAACTGTAGTCCCCAAGGAGCAACGCTCCCCCAGGGACCTGTGCGTCTGTGATCTTTCGCTATTGTTCTGGGGAAGTTTCCAGTCCAGAGCAGGCTTGGTTCACCTACATTGAATCTTCTTTCTATAGCACTTTCATCTGCTCCATAGATGCCCGTCGAGGTGAGGGCTTGCCTGAGGTTATACACTGCAGTAAGCAGAGCCAGAATTTGACCCTAGGTCTTCTGAATCACAGTCCATTGGCCTTTATACTATACTATATACTCTGACCTCTGTGCCCCCACACCCAGAAGTCATTCCCTCTTGACTCCTCACTTTTTCTTCTAAGAATCTTCTGCTTCCTTTGAGACTCAGATCAGGTACCTTCTTTTACTTAAATCCTGTCTTTATCCTTCATTTGGTAGTTTTCTGCTAAAAATTGTCTTATATTCATCCATCCATCCATCTATCTAAATGTTGTCTGTCTTTCTGTCTACCTTTCTGTTTGTCTTTCTCTCTCCATCCATCCATCCATCCATCTATTGCTCTGTCCCTCCATCTATCCATCCATCCATCTATCTATCTATCTATCTATCTGTCTGTCTGTCTGTCTGTCTGTCTATCCACTATCTATCTATCTATCTATCTATCTATCTATCTATCTATCTGTCTATCTATCTATCTATCTATCTGTCTGTCTGTCTATCTGTCTGTCTCATCTGGTGGTCTATCCATTATCTATCTATCTATCTATCTATCTATCTATCTATCCATCTATCTATCCATCTATCTCATCTGGCTCTCTATCCATTATCTATCTATTTATCTATCTATCTCATCTGGCTCTCTATCTATTATCTATCTATCTATCTATCCCTCTGTCTCTTCCTCTATCCATCTATCTATCCATCTATCCAGCCAGCTATCTATTGCGTTCTCCTAGTAGAATGGGAACTCCTTGAAGGCAGAGATTCTTTTTCTATTTCTTTTTCTTTTTCCCTCTGAATCCATAGTCCTTAGTACACCACCTTCCTTACATATAGTTCATAGTTAATAAATAAACCTTTGTTGATTTGATCTGAATTGAATTGGCCTCAGAGCCCAAAAGAAAACTGTGCTTTCTCCTCTGCTCCTGTTCAACGTAGTCACTTTAAATTCTAATATTTGGTGTTTGTTTAAAACACTTTATATTTTTCAAAGTACTTTCATGTATATTATCTCATTTGATTCTGTTGGAACTTCATAAGAAATGGGTTTTTTAAATCTTGTATTTCTCATAAGAAGATATTATGGTTAATGACTATAGCAGAATCAGGATCAAAAGATTTGACTGACTTGGTTTGCTATAATAGCTCACATTTATATTGAACCTACTATGTGTTAGGCACCGTGCTAAAGTGCTTTACAATTATTATCTCATGTGATCCTCACAACAACCCTGGTAGGTGCTGTTATTATCTCCATTTTACAGATGAGGGAATTGAGGCAGACAGAGATGAAGTGACTTGCCCGGAGTCACACAGCTAGCAAGTGAAGCTGTATTTGAACTCAGGTCTTCCAGATTCCAGGCCTGGTTTTCTACCCATTGCACCACCTAGTTAAGGATCATAGTTGGGAATGTAGTCACACCCTTAGAACAGACTACTCCCTGTCTAGGTAGGAGTCATGAAATCTAGCTAAGACCACTCTGCTCGTGTACAGAGGCACTGAAAGGGGACTCTGGTACCTGCTTTGTTCAGGGTCTGAGTCTAATACTTTTTCTACTGTCCTACACTAGTTCTTATATTCCTTGTCTTCCAGAAATAAATTAAAATTCTGTTGCAGATTTTAGAAGAGTAGGCCTTCTCTATGGACTGGAAAATGGACTATATGAACTGAAAAAACTTTGGGCCAAGATAGCACAGTATCACAATATTTGTCAAAATATTAGGTTATGTTTCTATGAATAGTGTATTTGCAAGCAGTTTTTTTTTTTTCTTAACTAATGCTCCCTTCTACAAGAGGCAGCAGCTAAGCTTCCAAGTAGGTCTACAACAAAAATATTTAAATTCTTTGACATTTGGGATGATTACACAGTGAAGAAATAAATAGGAAAGACTTTGGGGAAAAAGGAAGAATCAAACACACTTCCCCTCCCCAAGCCTTACCCCGCTGCCTTCTTCCCCTCCCCTCCAACAACCCGTTCAATTTAAAACCTAGTGAATGCCTACAGAATATTAATATCTCCAGCCAAGACAAAGGAAATGAAAGAACATTGGAGACAAGAGGGGTTTATCGTGAACAGGGCCATCTAAAATATGGGGGGATGGAGGGAGGAGGAAAAAACCAAGGAATTTGGGTTAAGTGAAAACATACGTCTTTATTATGTAAAGTGAGTTTATGTTTTATTCATAGGCCAGAAAACCAGAAACAAATGTGTAAAAAGGAAGTCCCTGGGTGAGCTAAAGGAGGGCTCCCATGAAATGGCCCCTGGTATGTTTCCTCTCACCTGTCAGTCACTGGTGACCGGCTCAGGTCGAGCTACAACAACCTACCTGAAGACGCTGTATATCTAGAGTTTCCCTCCAACACCAAGCTGGGTTTTCTTGTTAGTGTCCACTTTGTGGCTAGCCTCAGAATGACCAGAGAACTCAAGGATAGTCTTCATGTAGGATGGACAGTCATGGATAGAACAAAGATCCAGAACTAGACAGAAGTTCAGAGGTCATCTCTAGTCCAATGCCTTCATTTTACAGATGAGGAAATTGAGGCCCACAGAGATTAATTCACTCAGCATGGGCTACACAGGGAGTGTCAGAGTCAAGATTTGAACCCGGTGCCTCTGACTGTAAAATGGGTGCTCTTCCCACTTGGAGCTGCATTGGAAGGAGTGCCCACATCAGAAAGAACCCAGATTTGTTGAAATACTGAAGATAAACATTAATCAAGGACAAAGTGAGAGGCAGCATGGTATATTGTCAAGTCAACAAGCCTTTATTATTTTCCAAGCACTGGGTTAGGGACTGGGGTTACAAAGAAAGACCAAAAAAAAAAAAATAGTCCCCGCTTTCCAAGAGATCACCGTCTTATGGAGGAGGCAGATTAAGTGACTTGCCCACGGTCACACAGAACCAGGATGAGAACTAGGGTCCTGTGAATTTCCACCACATAATGTTGCCTTCTGAATAATATCATACTAATGTTTGCAATGTGTTTTACATATGTTATCTCACTGGAGCTTAACAAAAATCATTTGAATTAGATTCTACAGGCACTATTCAGAAGCTAGGACCTGTTAAAGTGAAGAATACCTGAGTTCAAATGTGGCCTCAAACACTTAGTAGCTGTATGACCCTAGGCAAGTCACTTAGCCTCAGTTTCCTCTTCTGTAAAATGGGGATAATAATTAGTACCTCTTTCTCAGCATCAAATGAGATATTTGCAAAGTGCTTCTTAATCCTTAAAGCCCCATATGTATAAATGCCATTATTATTAATTTATCTTACAGCACTGGTTTTCCCAGGAAATCTCCCAACCACCTACTTCCCCAAACCCAATCCTACTTAGCTTCTGATGAGATAAGATCAGACTTATTAAGGCATGGTTTCGAGGATGGAGATCTGGCCTTAGAAGCAAGGGGAACTGAGTTCAGGGCTACCTCTGGTAAATGCTGACTATATGACCCTCTCAGTGTCTCAGTCAACTATGTAAGACTCAGTTATGGAAAAAGGGCTGTTCTGCTCTGGCAGAGGGAGTTTCTTCACCTGTAGCAATGAAATCACCTGTCCAAGTCTGGGTTGTTTCCCACGAAAGAATGTAAGCTTTTTAAGGGAAGGGATTGGGTTTTTGTTTGTTTGTTTGTTCTTATCTCTGTGTTGAGGTCACCCGGCATACTGGATGGTGGTGCTTAGTAAATGCTTCCTGACTTGATTAGTTTATGGTCCGTCAGGTCCTTTGTATTTCTAAAATACTGGGATCTACTTACTGGGCTGAGCGTGGCCATACATCATTCAGCCCCTCCCAGCTCTCTGGAACCAGTGCACCCACGTCTTTAGATCAGGACTCTGCAATGGGGGCACATCTGTTTCTTTTACTGTCATCAAAAAATTTAAGCTGTAGTATCTTTGTTTCCTGTATTTTTAGAATCCGCACCAATGAAAATGTTTAAAGACAACACTCCCTCTCCCTAATCCAAAGAAACGGTGAGGTCAATCCTGATTGCCTCAGTAAGGGTCGGTCTCCTGCCCCTACATCTTTTCCCCTTCTACTTAGCCTCAGGAATGGTGATTCACTATTTTGTAAAGTGTTTAGCACAACACATGGCACATAAATGTTTGTTTCCTTCCTCCTCTCCCTTGCCCTTCCCTTCTTCCCATTCCTCCTTTCCTCCCTCCCTCTGCTTTTCCTTCTGTTCTTCTCCTTCCCTTCCTTCCCTTTCTTCCTTCCTCCTTTTCTTCCTCCCTTCCTTTTTCCCTTCCTTCCTTCCTTCCTTCCTTCCTTACTTCCTTCCTTCCTTCCTCCAAAGGTATAAAAGAACCCAGAGTGGTATTGGGGCAGAGAGACAGAGGTCAAAGTGTCACAAATAAAGTGGGTGAGTGAGAGAGAGAGAGAGAGAGAGAGAGAGAGAGAGAGAAATAAAAATCACTAACTTTCTATACTGCATGAAGATTTGGAAAACCTTTCCTTATATTATTTCATTTGATATCCATGACAATCCTGTGTGGTAGGGGCTATTATTATTCCTGTTTTAAAATGAGGAAACTGAGACTAGAGGCAGCTAGAGCAATGGTTAGAGCATTGGACCTGGAGTCAGGAAGACCTAAGTTCAAATTCTGCTTTAGGGGCAGCTAGGTGGCACAGTGGATAGAACTCTGGCCTCGGAGTCAGGAAGACCTGAGTTCAAATCGGGCCTCAGATACTTGACACTTATTAGCTGTGTGACCTTGGGCAAGTCACTTAACCTCAAATTGCCTAGCCGAAAAAAAAAAAAAAAAACCAAAACAAATTCTGCTTTAGACTTTAGCTGTGACCCTGGGCAAGTCATTTAACCTTTCTCAGCCTCAGTTTCCTCATCTATAAAATGGAGATAATAATAGCACCCGCCTTCTAGGTTCTTGTCTGGATTAAATTTATGTTCTATCTATAAAGCACTTCACAAATCATAATGTTTTGTGTAAGCTATTTATTATTGTTTTAGTTGTTGTCAAATGACTTTTCCAGGGTCACATAGCTGGTAATGAGTTTCAAACCCAGGTCTTCCTGATTCGGAATACAAACTCTGTCCTCTGTCACAGGAGGAGAGAGCATCAACAAAGAAACTGAAACAGCCAGGTGTCTTTGTATTCCATTACCTAACCCTGTGCCTGGTGCATTTTGGGGTGTGGCCCACAGACTCGTGATTTGGTCAATATGTGAGGGATTCCTAGTGTGGGAACTCCCTTCACTAATGCAGACCAGAAATTTCCCTGGAACTTTGGATAATGGGACCTCAGATTTGGAACAGAAGCCATCCAGCTCAAGGCCCTCCTTTCGCTAAGAGGGAAACTGGGGCCAAATAGTTTAAGAGACTTTTTCAAGGTCACAGAGGCAAGTGAGCATCAGAGGCAAGATTTGAATCCAGAGCCTCTGCGTCCAGGTGTTGTTATTCGGTCTTTTTCACTCGTCTCTGACTCTTTGTGATGCTGTTTGGGGTTTTCTTTGCAAAGATGCTGGAGTAGTTTGCCATTTCCTTCTGTAGTGCATTTTATAGGTGAGGAAACTGAGGCAAACAGGGTTAAGTGACTTGCCTAAAGTCACACAACTACCAAGTGTCTGAGGCTGGATTTGAACTTGGGTCTTCCCGACCCCAGACCTGGCATTCTATCCACTGTGCCACCTAGCTGCCAGAGTCAGTGTTGTCTTAGAGAGTTATCCTTGGCATTGAGAGGTTAAGTGACTTACTCATGGTTACACAGCTAGTATATGTCAGGGCCAGGATCTGAACGCAGCCCTTCTTACCTCCAAAGCCAACCCTCTGTTCGCTATGCCATAACTGCTTTTCCCATGTAAATAGTAGGTGCTTCATCAATACTTGCTGAATAAATGAATGAATGAATGAATGCATGCATGAATGAAAGGTGTGAGGGAACAAAAGGGCCTGGAAGGAAAATATAAAGTTGTGAAAGGTGGAAGGGCAGATGGGAGCAAGAAAGAAGAGACACCCAAAGGAAAGGTCGGGCCTGCGAAAGTATGACTGTCCAACCCATGATAGGCCCTAGGTTTTGGGGAGGTCTTCATTTCTAACCTGTATCTGAGAAAGTGCTAGGATAAGGACAAGATCTGCGATCTTATTTATGGAGGGAATTCCCAGGGGAGGAAAATACTGCTAATACGAGTTGGTACCCTCTCTGCAAATTTGAGTCTTAGGGAGTTGCCTAGAACACTGACAGGTGAAATTACTGACCCAAGGTTAGACAGCCAGGATGTATCAGAGGTGAAACTTGAACCCAAATCTTCTTGACTCCCAGGCTGGCCCCCTTATCCATTATGCTGCCCTGCCTCTCCCTTAGCTTACTTATAATATCACCAAAGAGTTTTCACTGACAGTAGTGGGTCCTGACATTTGTTTCCAAGTTCTAGGGGTGGAGAGGGGAGGGTCCTCTCAAGTTTAGAAATAGCCCTTAAATTCCTGTTTCCACCTCCTGCCAGACTTTGGGAAAAGTTGGGAGGGCCACAAGAGGTACACATATCAAGCCTCCTCCTTACAATTCTTTATCGTCTTCCTCCCTACCTTCCTCTCGGTTTTCCAGGTCAAAAGGGCAAAACTTCCTGTCTGGATTTTAAAAGTCGCTGTCGCCTTTGCAACCTGGGGTTGGCCAGTTCTTATCTGCTTAAGCTATATGGGGGGCAGGGGGAAAGGGAAGGCATTCATGATGAAGGCAAACAATCAGACCTTGTCGTTATCCACTGCATAGGAAGGCACGGGCAGGGCCTTGGGACTTTTTCCAATGTGGAAACATGAACCAAGGACGCTAGAACATCATAGTCCCGGTTCAACTAAGAAAGGTTTTCTTGAATATGCCCAAAGTAGATGCTCTATCAAAATTAGGTTGTGTTAGAACTGAATCCTAGACTTAAATCAATGCATAAAGGATGGAAATATTTCCTTGGGAAAGAAAAAGGAAGACAGATTACAAATAAGGCTGAAGGAGTGGTAGAAATCCTCAAGCAGAATCATTCCAGATCCAAGAGAGAACACACATGGCCAACCTTCCTAAGAGACCAAATTTGAGGAAGGAGACAGTAGAGAAGTCTGGGGCCTCAAATGCCAAATATAAGGCATTAAATGTCCTAATACAAGAGGGCAAGTTTGACCCCATAGGTGAGATGATGCCCATGACTAGATTATGGCTCTGGATGGGTGTAATGTATCCAAAAGAAAGAGAAGTAAAGGGAGATTGGAGGTGAGTGAGATTACATTGTATATTAAAAAGAACTCAGCCAAGCATGATGGTGCATGAATGTAGTTCCTGCTATTGGAGGAGGCTGAGGTTGATGGCTCTGTTGAACTCTGGAGTTCTGAGTTGTGATAGAACTTAGGTCAATCAGGGGTCCACACTAGGTCAAGCAGCAATATGACAAGCCATTCCTCACAATGGAAGGCCACCTAGATTCCTAAGGAGTAGCAAACCAACTTGGATCAGAAAAACAGAACAGGTTAAAGCTTTCATGCTGATCAGTATTAGGATTGGGCTCATGAATGGCCAGTGCACTTCCAAGCTGGGTGAGATAGGAAGACCCAACCTCGAAAAAAAAAGTATACATGTGAGGAAATCCAGGAACTAGAGGGAAGAAATGTGGCTGACAGTGTTTAGATAAAAGACAAAGGAGAAGGAAACAGAAGTGATTTTGTCATCACCTGAATAGAAAAGAGACAATAGATGAGAAAGAAACAGACCACAGGCTTGGCATAGAAGGAATATTTTATGAGAAAGTTCATTTATCCAGACGTCTTATCTGCCCTTGTGCTCCCTCCCTCTCTTTCTCTCTCCCTCCATCTCTCTCTCTGTCTTCTCTCTCTCTGTCTTTCTCTCTCTCTCTCTCTCTCTCTCTCTCTCTATTACACTCGCTTTCTCTCTCTCTCTCACACACACTCTCTCTCTCTTTCTCTCCCTCTCTTTCCCTGTCCCTCTTCCCCCCTCTATCCTTTCCTCTCTCAAAAGCAGAACAGCAAATACCTATCTGATTTTCCTTAATAATGATTTCATCCTTCAAACAATTGAGGAATCAAAAGATGGAAATTCTGTTCTGGATCTGATAATCACTATCTATTTACTGGAGTTAGAAATTATAGAAACCTTAGAAGGAAATGACCCCCACTGCATCTTAGAATTTGTGACCAAGAAAAAGAAGAAATCTGGGCACAGTCTGACATGCACTCTAACTTTTGGGAAAAGAAATTTCAAAGATATGGAGAATCCCATGGACTTGAAGTAAGTTAGTCCCAAGAGGGATAGGAAATGCCCAAGAATCACAAATCAATGAGGAGTGTAAATGGGGCTTCTCTGAAGAGAACAAGAATGAACTAATATCAGACTAATCTAATTTCCTTTGTTGATAAGATTGTTAACTAGTAGACGAGAGGATTTAGCAAAGCTTTTAATAAAGTATCTCATACTATTCTTGTGGAGAAGATGGAAAGATGACAATAATATATCATTGGATTCACAACGGCTTAGTCGTTAATGGTTCCATGTCAGTGGTGGCAGGAAGTTTTCAGTGGAGTCTCCCGGGGATCTGTGCTTGGCTCTGTACTGTTTAACATATTTATCAAAGACTTGGATATAAAGACTTGGATAAAGTTATAGATAACACACTCATCAAATTTGCAAATGAGACAAAGCTGGGATGAATAGTAACAAGCTGGGTAATAGTTCCAAAAGAAACTCAACAGGCTGAACCATTGGGAAGAATCGAATAGGATGAAATTCAATAGAATTATTTCAGAGAATCCTAGGAAGACTTGTATGAATTGATACAAAATGAAATTAACATAACCAATTTAACGATTTATACTATAATAATGACATTGTAAAGATTCAGAACGTTGATTAATGTAATGACCAACCATGATTGCAAAGGACTGATAAAGAAGAATACTACCCACCTCCTGACAAAGAGGAGATGGACTAAATATAAAAAATGAGTTGCACATTTTTTGAATATGGCCAGTAATGAAACCATTTTGCTTGGCAATGCATATTTGCTGTTTTGTAATTTTTCCTTTTTCAGTTGGGAGGGATGATATGTGAGGGAGAAAAAAAATACTCGGTGATTGAAAAAAAAGTAATGTAAAAGTAGATGTTGTTGGGTTGTTTTAGATGTGTCTGACTCTTCTTAACCCCATGTGAGGTTTTCATGGCAGAGATAATGGAGCAGTGTGCCATTTCCTTCCCCAGCTCATTTTACAGATGAGGAAACTGAGGCAAACGGGTAAGTGACTCTTCCAGGGTCACATAGCTAGTAAGTGTCTGAGGCTGGATTTGAACTCAGGAAGATGGGTCTTCCTGATTCTAAACCCAGTGCTCTATCCACTGTACCATCTAGGTGCCCTTAATGTAAGAACACACCAAAAAAGAAATTCAAAAGAAATCAATATGACATCATCACATTAGGAAGAAAAATCAACTTCACAAATATAAGATGGAGGAGGCATGGTTAGACAGTAGCTGTACAGAAAAGATCTGGGGGTTCGAGTGGACTGAAAGTGTGATATTAGTCAGCATGATGATATGGGAGCTAAAAATGCAGTCATCTTGGACTGCATTAAGAGGGGCAGAGCTTCCAGCAAGAGAGAGAGATGATAATTCCATTTCACTTTATCCTCCTCAGACCTCATCTGAAGTATTATATTCAGTTCTGGCAGCTGAGTGACACAGTGGATAGAGCACTGAGACTGGTGTCAGAAAGACCTGTGTTCAAATCCAGCCTTAGATACTCAGTAGTTGTTAGGCAAGTCACTTAACCTATTTGCCTCAGTTTCCTCAACTGTAAAATGAGGCTAGTAGCACCTCCCTCATGGTTGTTGTAGTGATCAGATGAGATAATATTTGTAAAGTGCTTAGCACAGTGCCTGGCATAGGGTAGGCACTATAAAAATGCTCATTCCCTTCCTTTCTGATTACTGTTTTAAGAAAGACAATGATAAACTAGAGCGTGTCTAGAGGACAAGCAAGATGGCGAGAGGCCTTGAGTCCATGACATCTCAGGAGCAGTTGAAAGAACTAGAGATGTTTAGTCTGGAGACCGGAAGACTCAGAGAACTCCCAACAGCTGTTTCAACATATTTATACTTTCCTATGGATGCTCCATTTATTCATGATTCGAGAATCATTGAGTTATAGGCCTAGAGTTGGAAGGGACCGCCACTGTAGTGGCCATTAACTTCAACTCACTTTTATAGATATGGAAACTGAGGGGAGGTAAATCATAGTTCTAAAGTTGGAAGGGACCCCAGAAGCCATCCAGCCCAACCCTCGAAACCAGAGAAATGAAATCACTTGCCCAGGGTCACCTAGGTGACATAAACATCACAGATGGGATTTGAACCCAGAGCACTGGAGTCTAGAACCAGGGCTCTTTTCATCACACTATTCTGCATTTTGGCTGAAAAGTGCCAAGAATCTGATTGTCTAGACGCAGCATCAAAAAGAATCCATCTCTAGAGGTGAAAGACTCTTCTCTTTAGAACATCCCTTCATCAATGTCCATTTCTTACCCCTCGCCACGCAAGCTTCTGACCTACTTTCTTAGCTTGCTCAAAAATGATCAAGACTGGAGCTGTAGCAACAAGGATTCCTCAAGCCAACCAACTCCACAGAGCAGTCCTTCCAAGCCTGTGGAGGATTTTTCCAAGACAGAAGCCTCTCTTTCCCAATTTGCGAAATATTTGCTGTGAAGGTTGTCAACAGCTCAGAGGTTTCACAGCTGTGAGCTGACTGCATCCTTAGACTAATGCAACCGTGAAAGTTTATAAACATCCTCCCACATATTGAAGCTCCATTCCCAGATTAGTCTCTGCTCCTGCCCGGTAAGAATGAGACAGCCGCTACGTATCGTAGTATATAAGGGATGCCCTTCTGGTGGTACAGTAGAGAGTGCTGTACTTGACATGAGTGCAAATCCTCCTCAAGATACTTACTCGCCCTGGGACCCCAGGCAAATCATTTAACCTTTCTCCCCCCAGTTACCTCTTCAATAAAATGAGGATAATAACAGCAACAACGTAGAACCAGGAAACTCCTCCAAACAGACCTAGAAGATGCTGCAGGTCAAATCCTGATGGGGAAAGCCAGATGATAATAGGCACCTCACAAGGTGGTTTGTGGAGATCAAATGGGAATAACATGTAAAATGTTTTGTCCACTTTAAAGCACTATAGAAATGCTTGTTAGTATTATTGTTATTGCTAGTGATTTCTTTCTGACTGGCTTTTTCCAGATTTTGCTAGGAAAGATTCTACATTGGTGTCTCTGTGCTTGGAGAGAACTTGAGAAGAGGGAGTAGCCCTACCCCTGGAGGGTGTGATGGTCATCTCAACCCTGGCCTCCATGTTCTAAGTCTGCGTTTTTCATCTGAGTTGGTCTTCTCCCCCTACCCACGGGGGTTGGGGATGAGAGGGGGGCAGTGTCTCATCTTGTGTGTGTCCCTAGAAGAGTTTGGTGCCCTGATAAGGTCCCATTGATCTCTGTGCTAGCAAGTGGCAGGGAGAAGCCAGTGTGCTGATCCAAACTGGCAAATAATGAGGATATTGATAAGAATTAGCCCTAGGCTGGTCTGGGCAGATTATTATCCAAGAGTGTCTGTGGTCCCATCTATAGCTAATAAAAAGTAAGAACCACTGAAGAATAACTTCATGCAGCCTCCATTTTCTCCTAGCAGTAACCGTGGATCCATCCCTGGAACCACTCTGAGCTCTAACAGGAGACTTTTCCCCTGGCCTCAGCCAGGCATCAGAGTCACTGCCTGGCATTGCAGTCCTCTTTATGTGTTGCCTTACCCTGTTAGAATGTAATGAAGGCAGGGTCTATCTCACTTATTTGTATTTGTATCCCCAGCTCTTAGTGCTGTGTCACCCAGAGTAAGCCCTGAATAAATGAATGCTATATGTATGTATGTATGTGTATGCATATGTGTATATCTACCTACCTACCTTTCTATCTTTTCTATCTTTCCTGTCTCCTGTCTTCTATCAGCCACAATTCTGCTCCTTTCATCCATGTCCATTTCTTATCTATCTATCCACCCATCTATCTATCTACCTACCTACCTATCCATCCATCATCTATCTACCTATCTATCCATCCATTTATCTATCTGTCTATAGCTTTTGATCTGTCTTTCTAACCATATCTATCTTCTCTCTATCTTCCATCTATCTGCTTCAATTCTGTTCAACATCCTTTTGTTCATGTCTATTTCTTATCTATCTTTTGTCGGCCTTCTGTCTTTCTTCTGTATCTGTTTGCCATCTTTCTATCTTCCATCTATCTATTTTCTATTTATCTGTCTTCTATATTCTACTCATCTATTTTCTGTCTTCCCTCTATCTTCTATCTTTCTATCTTATGTCTCTATCTATCCTTCTTATCTATCTCATCTATCAGTCTGTCCCTCCATCTGTCTGTCTGTCTATCTATCTATCTGTCTCTTTCCCCTTCAAACAATCTGTGGTTCAACCATATTGGTTTCCTTGCTATTCCTCACCCCAGACACTCCATTTTCTGTCACTACGCTTTCATCCTGGCTGTCTTCCCTGCCTGGAATGTTCTCCCTCCTCATCTCCACTTCTGAGGAGCCCTGACTTCTTTCAAGATTCAGCTCAAACACCACTTCCTGCATGAGGCTTTTCCTGGTCCCCTCCAGTTTCCTTGCTCTGTGACATTAACTTATTTCTGCCTTTTTTTTTTTGGTATCTTGTATGTACATATGTGTGCATGTATGGACATATAAACATGTGTGTGAGAATCCAGAACACCTAGGTTTGAATCCCAAGTCTGACACTCACGGGCTGGGTGACTGTGGCCATGGGATATGACCTCTCTGACCTTCAATCTCTTTATCAGCAAAATAGAGATAGCCACACTTGTACAACCTTCCTCATAGGGTTGTAGAAGAAAACCTTTGAAAAACCTTATATACACATAAGGAGAAACAATTGTGGCTTAGTGGATAGAATGAGAGTCTTTGAATTGGGGAGACATGTGCTTTTACCACGTACTGGCTGTGTGACCCTGGGCAAGTCACTTAACTTTTCATTGTCCCAGGCAATTCTTCTTGGTAGAGGGGTTTCCTCATTGAGAAATCATTACATCAATAAAATTGCAGGCCCAGTCCAAACAAACAAACACAAACAAAAATTGTATGTGAAGGTGAACTCGATGAAAATTTCCCAGATTTCTGCTCTCTTCCTCTTGGCTGTAATCTTTCTTTGTTGAACTCATATATATATATATATATATATTTGTGTATATATATTTGTGTATATATATTTGTATATATATATTTGTATATATGTATACAAATATACATATATATTTGAACCTTACATATTCTTTAAACTTCCCTTAGACACTTACTAGTTCTCTTTTGAATTATGTCTTTTAGTATGCTTACCTTATTCCCCCAAATAGATAGACAGTATGGTAAATTGGAAAGAAAAGATTGGTGTCAGAGTTGGAGGACCTGAATTCAAATTGTGTATTGGTTACTTATTACTTGGTTTGGCCTGGAGGAATCCCCTTATCTCTCTGGACCTCAGTTTCCTCACCTGTAAAATGAGGGCATTGTTAGAATGTAGAATGTTAGAATGACCTCTAAGGTACTTTACACTTTAAATATATGTGTTCCTATGAGTTCCTTGAGGCTAGAGATTGACTTATTCAGTTTTATCTCCCAGTGCCCTGCCTTCCCCACACCTCACCTATCCCCCCAGAGCTGGATCTTGTACATAGTAGGTATTTAATAAAAATTGGTCAAATTACATTGAGTATTGGCATTGGAAAGGAGCAAGAGGTGATCTAGGCCAACCCCCTCATTTTACAGAGGAGGAAACTGAGGGCCAGAGAGATGAAGTGACTTCCAGAGTCACAGCTAGTTAGAGCTGAGACTGAAACCCAGCTCTCTGGACTCCCAGTTGGGTGTAAAAGTTCTATAAATGAAGATACTTTCAAAAAGAGTGAGGAATTGTCGATGGTTTCCAGAACTACTGTACTCCCGTTATAATCACAAAAGGAGGGGGGAAAGGTTTCATTCATCATCAGTTCCTTTGAAGTGGCAGTGAGTCATAAGTTGTGACTGCATACCAAATCCACAGCAAAGACTTTATTGATGACTATGAATGTGTCACAAAAAAAAAAAAAGAATGACTTTAAGGAAGTGAAAGATAAGAAGTGTGGGCTAGGGGTCTGACCACTGTCCTGGGACTCATGACACCCAGATTCTGGTTTCTGCTTCTGCTCTTGACTTACTGCGTCAATGGAGAAAGTTGCTACTCTCGGAGTTTTCTACCCTGATAGAAGCCCAAATGGATAAGACATTATGGAGAATACAAAGCTATGGCTTTTCTCAGGGAAGTCAGTCAAATCAGAGAAGAAAGACATCTACAAATGAAAAGTTCAACAGTAATCCAAGGCAATTTGTGATTAAGTAACAGAGAATGTGGCTCAGTCTTTTCAATCATTTCTGATTCTTCGTGACCCTATTTGGGGTTTTCTCAGCAAAGATACTGGAGTGTTTTGCCATTTCCTTTTCCAGCTCATTTTACAGATGAGGAAACTGAGGCAGACAGGGTTGAGTGACTTGTTCAGGGTCACACAACAAGTAAGTGTCTGAGACCAGATTTGAACTCAGGAAAAGGAGTCTTCAGGAGGAGATTCTAGTCCTGGTGCACTATGCATCATGGCGCCACCTAGCTGCCAACAGGGACTAGACCTAAGATTTTGCAGGTTGGCACCTTCTCTACAATTTATAGTCTTAGAGTTACCCAGAGCATGAAAAGAGTAAGTGACTTACCCAGAGTGACACAGCCAGTCTGTGCCAGAGTCAGGATTTGAACTCAGATCTTGCTGCCTCTGAGGCTAAAGAAGTCAGACTTTATTCTAGAGATGATGGGGGATCGTGGAAAGATTTTGAACAAGAGATTTGGTCCTCCTCCTAGATTTAACTGCAAGAGATCATAGGGATAATTTGGTCCAACCCCTTCATTTTACAGGTGAGAAAACTGAGGCACAAAGAGATTAAATGACTTGCACAATGGTCATACAGGAAGTAAGCAGCAACTATCATTTAAGCCTGGGTCCTCAGACTCCAAATTCAGTGCTCTTCTCACTATGCCATACTACTTAGTTTATTTTTTGAGACAATTGGGGTTAAGTGACTTGCCCAGGGTCACACAGTTAGTACCTGTCTGAGGCAGGATCTGAACTCAAGTCCTCCTGATTCAGGGTCCAGTGCTCTATCCACTGTGCTTCCTAGCTGCATCTGTGCCACTACTTTTTAACAAAAGTGGTCTTTTAAGCAGATTACTCTAATTGTGTCGGCATGTGGGATTAAGATATCTTTATTTCCTAACTGCTTTAAGATTACTTCAAGCATCTTATATCTCAGTCTTCCTTAAATTAGCAGCAGAGGCGGTATAGGAGAATGGGAACACTGGCTTTGGAGTCCAAGGACTCTGTCACTTAACACCTCTATGAACTTGGGCATTAAGCTTTTCTGGGTCTCAGTCTCCTCATCTCTAATAAAAGGGGGTTGGACTGGATGGTCTCTGAGTCCTGTGCTTTAGAAAGATCCCTTTGTTGTTGATGTAGTTCATCCTTCATTTTCGAAGAGGACCAATGACATCGCGGGTTATGTCTTGACTTTCGAGTGAATTGGATTTAAGTGAGGCGGAGCTGCACAAAGTGTTCAGCCTCACTGTCTTCCAGAGTCATCTAAGGATGGACTGGGGTGCGGAGAGACTTGAGTCAGACACACCAGCCAATGGAGGAGCTGTCCGTCTGAATCAGCAGAGTGAATAGTTGGTCCAGAAGTTCCCTATGTCAAAGAAGACTTGGGTCTGGACCTCTTCCTACCTTTCATAATGACTCCCCCCCCCCAAAAAAAACCACTTGGTACAGCAAAATTACAGCACAAAGCATGTTGATACCCCGTTAGTGATATTTGAGCCATAAGACATTTTATTAAAAGCAATCCCAGCACCATCTTGTTTGTGTGCATGTTTTTGTCTCCATCATAAACTAGACCTTTACAGTGGCCGCTTTCAGTCCCACAGTGGTCATTTTCATCCTGCCAATTTCATGGTTTGGATCCTTCTTTCATGATGGGCTTTCCCAAGCAAGAGCCCTTGTAATCAAACAAACATATTAACAGCTCCATTTTCACATCCAGTGTAATACTCACTTGACTAAAAGTTTATGAGAATTCTTGGTAATTTACGGACAACTATAAAAATAACTGTCCTTTAATGGCAGCTTTAAGTGGAGGATCTCAAAACAATTTATAAACATTAATTAAACCTCATCACAGTGTTGTGAGGCAGGGAAGGTTGAGAAGTAGGAGAAAAGAGAGAAAGGAACAGAATTCAACCTGAAGCTCCTCCCAGCAGGGATCTGGGGGCAGAATCCAGATTCCTTGAATCTGGCTTAGATGCTAGCTAGCTGTGGGACCCCTGTGCAAATCATATCACCTCTCTCAGCCTCAGTTTCCTCATCTGTAAAATGGGGATAATAATAGCACTTACCCCACAGGATTGCTGTGAGGACGTACTGAGGGGAAGGGACAAAAGGGAATTGTCTCTGATATAAAGGGGCATAGGCATTCTTTTGCTGTCCCCTGAAAGGTGGAATAGTAGAATATTTCTTTTCAATAAGTAGCTTGTCAGAAAGCCATCTTCCCTAATGTCAGCTCTTTGGAGAAAGTGAAGGCCCATTGAGTGGATCTCAGTGTTCCCACATCCCCCATAACTCCATCCCTTACTGTAATCGAGACGGATGCTTCTTGCTTCTCCATTGCCAACAAGACCTGTCACCCTTAGAATAAATGAAACTTTTCTGGTACAAATTCCTATTTTATATCTATCCGATCAGTAGAACCTTGTATTTTTCTGCATGGTTGTAAATTGATTGCTGGATAATTACTTTCAGTCTCCTCCCAAGCATCAAGTTAAACTGAAATTATTTTGTAATCAATTTTCAATGTATATGTTGTTTCCCTCCCATAGAACACAAGGTTCTTGAAAATAGGGACTGTTTGATATGTATACCCACCGTGCCTAGGCTAGTGCTTAATGTATGTGGTTCCATCATTCAGTTGTGTCTGACTCTGTGACCCCGTGGAACATACTGTCCCCACAGGGTTTTCTTGGCCAAGATACTGGAATGGTTTGCCATTTCTTTCTCTAGTGGATCAAGGCAAACAAAGGTTAAGTGACTTGCTTGGGGACATACAGCTACTAAGTGGCTGAGGCTGGATTTGAACTCTGGTCTTTCTGACTCCAGGCCTAGAGCTCTATCCACTTAACCATTTAGCTGCCTCCACTTGATGTATAAGATGTACTTAATAAATGCTTATTGAATTGTTAGGCAAGTCAACATTGGAAAACTCTAAGGGATAGAACCGAAGACATCTATGATTCTCTGGCTGCTTATGGGGTCTAAGCTGTTGTCCAGAACCTCACACATACTTTATGACTCACTGACCTTCTTGCTATCCCTCAGACACAACTCTCCTTTTTTGCTAACTGTCTCTTATGTCTGAAATACTCTCCTTGATCGTTTCCACCTTTAGCCTCTCAGACTTCCTTCAATTTTGTTGTTGTTCAGTTGTTTCAAACTCCTTGTGACCCCATTTGGGGTTTTCTTGGCAGAGATACTAGGGTGGTTTGCTATTTCCTTCTCCAGCTCATTTTACAGATGAGGAAACTGAGGCAAACAGGGTGAAGTGACTTGCCCAGGGTCACACTGCTAGTAAGTGTCTGAGGCCAGATTTGAACTCAGGAAGTTGAATCTCCCCAACTCCAGGCAGGTGCTCTCTGCAAATATGGTGCCACCTAGCAGCCCCAACTTCTTTCAGTACTCATCTCAAATTCTACCTCCTGCAAAATACCTTTCCCTCTTCCTTCCCACTGCTAGTGCCTTCCTTCTAAGATTACCTCCCACCTGTCCTGTATGTACATAATTCATGCTATCTTCCCCATTGGATGATTTGAAATCTTATACTCTTACCCAAGATAATTTCAGAGGCATAAAAAAGGCCCAGCATATGGATGTCTGAAATTCCACCATTAAGCCATTTAGTCAGTAAGCATTTATTAAGCACCTACTATGTACCACACACTGTGAAAAGTGCCAAGGATACAAAGAAAGGTAAAAGGTAATCTTTGCCCTCAAGGAGCTCACAGTCTAATGGGGGTGAGAACATGTAAACAGCTATATAACAAACAAAATGTAGATAGGATAAATCAGAAATAATTAGCCCAGGAAAGGCACTAGAATTAAGGCTGATGGGGAATAGTTTCTTTTAGGTGAGACTTGAAGGAAGCCAGGAGGCAGAGATGAGGAGAAAGAGCATTCCAGGCAAGAGAGGCAGTCAGTGCAAAGGCCCAGAGTCTGGAGATTGGGTGTCTTGTGCGAAAAACAGCCACTACACCCAGGTCACTGAAGGCCCACTTATTCCCTTCCTGCCCAGCAATACTTCCTAGGCTCCTGTTGGGGTCTGCTGATAACACACTAGAATAAAGAGATCACTGCAGTCTTCGCCCTAGAGGTCAACTCCTTGTCTTTACCGACTTCTTCTGATTCCAGTGAGATCTCCAAGCTTTAGGGGCTTTTTGGATGGTGAATGTTTCCTCTATAATTGAAAGGTCAGATTCCCTTTTCACTTTTCAGTGTGTTTTTGACCCCTCTGACCTTCTACTTTGCTGATTCTCAACCAGACAGACTATTACACATGCATATAATTGTTTTCTCTGATTCCTGGACTGAGCAGAGATTGATGTTTAGGCTTTGTCTATAGGCTCTGAATTCACTTAAAAATCAGTTACTGACATTTAAATTTCCATGATGCCAAACATCTGGATCAGGGGTTCTAGCTGTTTGGGTGTCATGGACTCAGGGGTATGCTGGTAAATGTTTAACAACCAGCTTTTAAAAAAAATAAGGTACCCACAACACACTTTAAAGTTTAATCTGCAATAATAGCATTTTCTCCTTCAGTTTCTTAAGTCTAGACATCCAACAAAACAGTAAATCAAGCCCCAGTTTGTAGAATTTGCTGATTTCCAAGGTGTAAATGCTTACAACTAGGTGGGACAGTGGATACTGGCCCTGGAGTAACTGGAGAAACTGAGTTCAAATACGGCCTCAGACACTCACTAGCTGTGTGATCCTGGGCAAGTCACTTAACATTGTTTGCCTCAGTTTCCTCATCTGTAAAATGAGTTGAGAAGGAAAAGACAAACCACTCTAGTATCTTTGCCAAGAAAACTCCAAATCGGGTCATGGAAAGTCGGACATGCCTGAAATGACTCAACATCAACAATATGAACAAATGCTCACATTGAAAATTTAATAATATACTGTCTCAAGGCAGTCCAAGCCCAGCAGAGACCCACGAGCAATCTGGTGAAGCTTATCAGAATAAAGTTTTTAAATGCAAAAAATAAAATACATGGGAGTATCAAAGAAACCAAGGGCAGTTAGGTGGCACCATGAATAAAGTGGCCAGCCTAGAGTCAGGAGGACTCCTCTTCCTGAGTTCAAATCCTGCCTGAGACACTTACCAGCTATGTGACCCTGGGCAAGTCACTCAACCCTGTTTACCTCAGTTTCTGTAAAATCTATAAAATGATCTGAAGAAGGAAATGGCAAACCACTCTAGTATTTTTGCCAAGAAACTCCCAGATGGGGTCACAGAGAGTTGGACACAACTAAAAAACAAGAAACCAAAGGTTAGTGAAAATAAAGATATAATTTTTTTTTCCCTATCCAAGTTCATGGAACCCTAAAAAAGGATCCAGAGACTCCAGGTTAAGAAACCATGGTCTAGATTAGCTGCTTCCTAACCAAATCAGTGGGACTTATTGCATTATTAGTTAGAAAGGCAATGTGAGTAGTGGAAATGACAACAACAATAACAAATAACCTGCATTTATATAGCATTTTTAGGTTTGTAAAGAGTTTTATATTCACTATCTTATTTGAGCCTCACTCCAGCTCCTTGATGTAATTACTTTATTTATTTATTTATTTTTGTTAATTTCTTGTGTCTGACTCTTTGTGACCAGTACCAGTATCATTATCCCCATCGAACAGAAAAGGAAAACTGAGTCAGAGATGTTAAATGACTTGTCCACAGTAAATAAATACTAGAGACAAGATCCGTACCTGGTATTCTTCTGTGTCCCAGTCTAACACAGTGCCCACTATACCTTGCTGCCTCTCAGAAAAGATTATTGGGTTTGGAGTTAGGAGAAATGTGGGTAGAAACCTAGTGCTTCCAATACTAGCTAAGGTGTGTCTCGGTTTCCATCTGTAAAATATTTGTTGTATCATCTGTAAGTATATTCTAACGAAACTAATGGGAGCTTGGTGTATTACAGGCACCAGGGCTTCTGCGTCTCCTCTGTCCTGTGTTTATCTACCCCATAACTCCACTGAATTAGGATCAGAAACCCCAATTCCTGAGAGAATAAGGAATTGGGAGAGGCACATGTATGGTGGTCACTGACCCAGAAATAAAACATGTAACTTTGCAGATAAGAAAGGGATTTTTTGAAGGCCAGCTGAATCATGAAGAACATAACCCATTCATTCCCTAGGCAAATGACCCAAAACCCAGTGTGGGGATGTGTTCAGGACACCTGTCTATGAAAAACAGGAAACAAAAGCATGGGACTGCCTTGCCTAAATCTTTCCCCTAATCTACAATACAAGGCCTGGTGAAGGATGCTCGAGCCATAAGTCATGAGCTGGGTGGGGACTGAAATGACCAGTGAAGTGCCTTCCAACTCTGGAATTCTACCATTCTGTGATCTGATGAGACATTTCCAGCCTCATTTCTCATTACACCATATTCACATTAGCTATGGGTGAGTAAAACTAGACCACCTGTCATTCTCTGAGTGTGTGTGGAGAGCATGTATGTGTGTGTGTGTGAGAGAGAGATAGAGAACTCTGTTTTCAAAGCCTGTGCTTTTACTCACACAGTTCCATTTATCTGGAATAACCTTCTCAACCTCATCCATCGGTAAAATGCATTTAGGTCGGCAGGTGGAGCAGTGTGCTGGATCTGGCTTCAACAGGTTAGGGAGAGCTGATTGTTAAATTTTCAGTGTGAGCTTTTACACCTCAAAAATCAGAACAGCCAAACAGAGCTTGATTTATTGTTTTGTTGATCATTTAGACTTAAGAAAGTGATGAAGAAAATGTTCACTGATGACAGATTCAACTTTAAAGTGTGTCACAGGTAGGTTCCTTCTCCCTCCAGCCCACTTGGTAGTTAAATATTTACCATCATACCCCTGTTTAAGTTAAATCATGGGAGGCTTTGAATGCCACACTGAGACATTTGGACTTCATTATTAAATTTATTATTAGATAATAATAATTATAATTCATATGTATATCATGCTTTTCATTTTATAATTAACTGTATGTATATGTGTATATGTATATATGTATATGAAACATCTTTTGATTTGTAAAAGGAGGAGATTAAACCAGGTGGCCTCAAAGGTCTTCTCTAGCTCTAATCTTTAATCATCAGAGAAGATAAAATCAAAGACTATAGACTTAGATAATAATAATAGCAATAATAAAGATGAGGATAATAGCATTTTTATAACACTTTAAGTGTTACAAAGGCTTCTGCAAATATTATCTCATTTTATCCTCACAGCAACCTGGGAGGCAGGTACTGTTATTGTCCCCATTTTGCACATGAGGAAACTGAGACACCAAGAACTTAAATGACATAGCTAGTTCGAGGCCAGAGTTGAACTTAGGACATCTGGACTCCAAGTCTGACTCTTTATCCATTGTGCCCATTAGCTGCCTGTTCACCAGGCCTGTAGAGTTTGCCATCAAGTCTAACTCCATAATTTTACAGATGGAAAAACCTAGCAGGGCTGGGGCAGCCAAGAGTGGAGTCTGGGTTCCTGGTGACATGGTTAGATGGAGATGGTCAGACTCCATTGCTGACTCCCCCGGCTCTGCTGGGTGAGACCACCACGCTTTGGCCGATTCCTTGGTTTCCTCCCCATGTCTCTGCACCAGGGCTTTCGCCTCATTCGCTTCCCTACATGCCTGTATTTGCTCTCTCTCTCTAGTACGATGTAAGCCTCCTTAGGGTGCAGACTGCTTTGTTTGTTTTCATTTGTACCCCCAATTCTTAGCACATAGAAAGTATTAATGAGTGCTCTATCTATCATCATCTATCATCTCTATCTCTCTGTCATCTATCTACCAGCTATCATCTATCAATCTATTACCTATCTTTCTGTCATCTGTCTTTCTATTATCTACATCTATCTCTGTCATCTCTCTGTCACTTTATCATCTATCACCCTTATCACATCTAACCATCTATCCATCTATCTATCTATCTATCAATCTATCTATCTCCCTGGTGCTTAACATGTTGAACAATACTGCCCGGGACATAATATATCCTTAATAAAAGAGTTCTCTCTCTCTCTCTGTCTGTCTCTCTCTCTGTCTCTCTGTCTCTGTCTCTCTCTTTCTCTCCCCTCTCTCTTCCATTCTCCATCCACTACGCCATTGATGTCAAACTCAAATAGAAATGGGGAGCCATTAAACCACACATAAAGGCCTCAGTGGGCCATATAATGACTTAGAAAAGTGTATATGAATATTATTTGATTTATTGTATTTTTATTTCTTTTGTTAAGTATTTCCCAGTTCCATTTTCATCTCCTTTGGGCCACACTCAGGACAATCGTGGGCCGCATGCCACTGTGGCAGTATTATACCATACTGCTTCTCTCATTCCATATTTACTTTATTATTCATTTCCACATCTGAAAGCTATAACTTGTACCAATGCCCGATGCTATAGTATGATTCAGGGGTGGAGGGAGATGAAGCGCAAGCTTCAAACCTCTTACTGTGATGGGGGCATATTTGAAAAATGAAATCTAATCCGTTTTGCTCCAGAGTGGGACAGGTAGAGGACTCCTGTTTCCTGTTCATTCAGTTGGAAACAATGAGGAGAAAAAAAAAATGGAGTCCACCCTTCTCTTTCTGGCCTTCGACGTGAACCCTCGATAAGATCCAGAAAAACAATCAGCGCCTTCCCCACAGACGTTTGCCCTCTTCAGCTGAGAAAACAGCATGTGCCAAAGGAGTGACTCTGGCCACCTCTAATTGTGAGCCTGGCGGCCTGGTTCATTGTGGCCTAGCAGCAAATCGCCAAATGACTGAGATAAGGAACATAATCACATTCTCACATGAGCACTTCATGCTCCGCTCTTCTCTATGGAAAGGATATCCCTGCAGGAAGGAGCAAGGTGGGGCCGGCCGGGGATTCTGGGCTTGCATTGTACAAACCTTTGTAAGGACACAGGAAGAGGATACGGAAGCTGTGACAGGAAAACGGAGAAAAGTTCAAACGTAAACAGCATCCAAAATCATTTACCAACAGTGGAGTCCATTTCCTTTTTCTGCCCAGTCCCCTTTCATGGCTCTTGGGACTGGTCGATTTTAATCTAAGACTCCGTTCACCTCTGTAACTCCCACTGTGTGGGCTCACATCGCTTGCCTGATTCGTAAAGTCAGAGGATATGTTTTCCAGGGCCTTTCAGACAAAAACAACCTCTTTCTAGATAGAGGCTTGATCCTGACTCCCCAGGGAAGGGTCTGGTCTGGCTTTTCCATTTGTCACTCTTGGGGGAGGCATATGTTTGCCTTGAGGACAGGGTGGATCTCATTGACCCAGCGTTTATCAAAAGCAAAAAGGACTCCAATGCACCACTTGTAAAGTAGGCTAGGGATTTTTTTTCCGCCTCCTCGGCTTTGACTGGAATGGTTTGGAATAAGAGCCGTTGCTAGAGAACGTTGTTGGACGGTGAGTTCGTAGCTATAGAACTACAAGGGGCCTCGTTAGACTTAGAGCTGAATAGGGGCTCAGAGATCATCTCGTTCAACTTATTTTACAAAGGAGTGAACTGAGGCACTGAGCCCAAGCGCATAGCAGGCGATTAATACACGCTAATTGATGGTTCGGTCATGGATCAGTGCCTTCTTGAGAGGCACTTCGGTGTAATGAGTAGGACTGAGTGCCCTGTAGCACTTACCCAGTGTTACAGATAGGATTGTCAAGGCTTCAGAGACCATCTTGTCCAACCCCTTTATTTTACAGATGAGGAAACTGAGACCCAGAGAGGTGAAGTGACTTGGAGCTGGATGGGAGCTCAGGTGTCATCAATCTAGTTCATTAACAGAAGAGGAAGTTGAGGCACGGAGAGGCTAAAAAAAAAACACCTGCCCTTGTCGCATAGGTGGTAAACATCAGAGGTGGGATTTGAACTCAGGTTCTCTATATGATGTGAGACATGGAACAAGGACTGGTTCATGCAGCTGGAAGACCTGGGTTTAGCTCCCAGCTGCTCATGACCTGTGTAAAATATTTGGGCACATCACTCCATCATGAGCAGATTGGGTTAGATGATCTCTGATGTTCTCATCAGTTCTAAAATTCTGATTTCTAAGGTCCTTTCCAGCTCTAAAATTCTGCCATTTTGTGAGCCCTCCTAACCAAAGCTGAGGTCAGGAATGACTCTCAGTAGGAAATGACCACAACTAAGTGTTTAGAGAGAGAGTTCTTCTAGTTGCTGCCACTTTGGGGAATCAGAGGCCCCACAAAAATAATTAAGCCCCAAACTTGCTCATAGCAGACCCAAATATAGATTCTGAGTGGATTCTTGTGGGTTTTTAGGTCATGGCTTCTTTTACATTTTTGCCCTCTTCTGATAAAAACTACTTATGTTGTTTCCAGCAACTAGAACAATGCCTGACATACAGTAGGTGATTAATAAATGCTTATTGGATCAGTGCCTTCTTGAGAGGCAGAATGGGGTAATGAATAGGACTTGGTATTAGGAAGACCTGAGCTCAAATCCCAACTCAGATACTTACTGGCTGTGTGACCCTGGCCAGGCCTCTTAGCTCCCTATGCCTCACTTTCCTCTCCTGTAAAATGAAGCTGGCCTAGATGTCTGGCTCCTGTTAGATGGTATAGTGGATAGAACTCTGAAATTGGAGTCAGTTTGAATCCTCAGGAACTGATTAACTGTGTGATCCTGGGCAAGTCACTTCCATGGCTAGCTTCCGTGTACCCCTGCCTGTCTACCTTCTGCTCAGGGATTAATAATCAAGTCAGAATTACCCTTACTACCGTGAAAGGTGCTTGTGATTCTGACCAGGTAGAAGAAGCTCCCTTCCCTGGAAACCACTCCCCAGTCTCTCATATCCATCCATCGATCAATAAGTATTTATTAAGTAGCCTGCTGTGTTCCATTGCCCTGGGGATACAAAAACAAAGAATGAAGCAATCCCAACTTGGAAGGAGTTTACCTATCAATCCCATCTTATCTGGGTACCTATCCTATTCCCCTCCGTTCTATAGTTGTGTCCTTAGTAACCCCCATTTCATTCTTAACCAATTGCTGTTCTTGTTACAGCTATGCATCCCTTCGCGGAAGTTACCTTGTATATATTTTCTATTTAATTTTCCATTCATATGCATATATATATATTATTTCTCTTTAAAAATTATGTAAATTCCATGAGGACAGTAAAGAAACATTTATTAAGAGAGCCAAGATGGGGGAGTAGCAGGAAAAAGTACAACTGAACTCCTCAACTCCTCCTAACAGATCTAGAAGACATACCAGACTGGGTCTTGACTGGGAAGTCCAAGAAAATGTCACCATGAGTCATTTTTCCAGCCCAGATTCAACACAGGGAGAAAGAGAGAAAGGTCTGTGAACATGAGCGATGAAGTCTAGCCAGGAATGGCTGTTCTGAGCATTCTAGAGCAGGGAGAGGCTGTGTACCAGGACAAAAAGATGTCCCAAATCCAAAACCAGAGGATCTAAAAATGTGCAGGCTACAGGAATAAGTGCAGATTGGTAGGTCTGTTACTCACCACACAGTTCTGGGTCACAGATCTAGGGTTGAATGAAGAGAGAACTTAAACCTGAACTGAGAGGTGGCGTTCCCAGGGAGAGGAGTGGACACAAGCCCTCTGCTGTCTACTGAGCAAGGTGACAGTTCCAGAGAAGCAGTATCTGTGTGGCTTTGACCTTGGGAGAAAAACACAATGAGGGGCCATGGTTGGGAAGGGTCTCAGTTCTAGCCTCCCATCCAGTCTGAAGCCTGAAGTGGAGTAACCAGGGGAAGAATCTAGACCAAAAGGGATCCTGCAGTTCTATCAGTCTGAACTAGGAGAGCTTCCCAGTTGGCTCTTAGATAGGACCTGAGTCCAACAGCAGTCTACTGGAAATCCAACCAGGGAAAGCACCCAGGAGTGTTGCTCAGACCCAAATGCAGGTCAAGAACTTGTGGAGCTCAGACTCACAAGGCGGAAATTAGACTTTGCCCTTTCATTTTAGAAGTATGAAAACTTGCAGTCCTCAGCCCAAGCAGTTCCTGAGGTCCCAGGGTAACAGAATACTCAGTACTCCCAGGAAAGCAGCAGTAGGACCAACCCAGAAATTCCCTTGAGAAGTACACAGAGCTCAGCCTTAATATAAAATCTGAAGTCAGGAAGTAAGCTGGAAGAAGGCTAAAAAATAATAATCTTAAAAAGTTATTATATTGACAGGGACACTCAAGACACAAACCCAGAGGAACAGAATGACTCCAAAACATCTACAAGCAAAGCTTCAAAGCAAAACACAGCTTGGGTTCAAATTCACAAGTTTAACTAAAATTCCTGGAAGAGATTTTTAAAAGTGCTAAAAATGTTTTTCACAAATGAAATGAGAATACTAGAGGAAAACAACTGTAAAAGAAATGAAAATTATAGGAGAAAAAATTAGGAAGGGAGTTAACAGCTTGGCATAACAGGTACAAAATCTTGCCCAAGCAGTAAACTCCTGAAAATTGGAATGGACCAAATAGAAGATAATGACTCTATAAGACAACCAAACATATCAAAACAAAGTCAAAAGACTGAAAAAATAGAAGAAAATATGTTATCTCATTGCAAAAACAACTAATGTAGAAAACAGATGGAGAGATAATTTTTAAATAATTTATTTTTATTTTAACATTTTTTTTAAAATTTGAGGTCAAGTTCTCTCCCTCCCTCCAGCCCCTCCCCCACCCATTGAGAAGGCAAGCAATATGATTTCAATTATACATGTGAAGTCATGAAAAACTTATGTCCATATTAGCCATATTGCAAAAACAAAATAAAATAAATGAAAGAAGAATGGTTTAATCTGCACTCAGAGTTCATGAGTTCTCTCTTTGAAGGTGGATAACATTTTTTATTATGAGTCCTTTGGAATTTTCTTGAATCACTGTATTGCTCAGGGTTAGCTAGGTCTTTCCCAGTGGATCACTGTTATAGTATTGCTGTTACGGTGTTCAATGTTCTCCTGGTGCTGCTCACTTCACTTTGCATCAGTTCCTATAGGTCTTCTTAGGTTTTTATGAAAGCAACCTACTACCTGCTATTTCTTATAGCACAATAGTATTCCATCATAATCATATACCACAACTTGTTCAGCCATTCCCCAATTGATGGGCATCCTCTCAATTTCCAGTTCTTTGTCACCACAAAAAGAACTACTATAAATATTTTTGTACGTGTAAGTCTTTTTTATTTTTCTCTGATCTCTTTGGGATATAGGAGTTGTATTTCTGGGTCAAAGGGTATGTACATTTTTATAGACTTTTGGGCATAGTTTCAAATTGATTGAGGAGAGAATTTAAGACTTATGGGACTATGGGAAAGCTATGTTCAACAAAAGAGCTTAGACAGCATAGTCTAAGAAATCATAAAAGAAAACTACCCAGACCACTTAGAAACAGAGGACAAAGTAGAAACAGAGAGAATCCCCTGGTCACCTTCTGAAAGATGCCCCAAAATGAAAACTCCAAGAAACATCTTAGGCAAAATCCAGTTTCCAGGTAAAATAAAAAAAATACTGCAAGCAGTCAGAAAAAAAATTCAAGCAGCAAGGAGCCACATAGGCTCACACATGATTTAGCAGCTACCCCTGTAAAAGAGCAGAGAGTTTGGGATACAATATTCTAGAAGGTAAAAGATATAGGCTTACAGGTAAGAATAACCTGCCCAGGAAAAACTGAGTGTAGTGCTACCGTGGGTGGGGCTGGAATCATTAATGAAATAGAGAACTTCTAAGCATTTCTGATAAAAAGACCAAAGCTGTGGAAAAACTGGAAAGTTCAAACATAGGTGTGAAGAGAAATGTTAAAAGTTAAACATTAGTGAACAATCATAAATAAAGGATTAAACAGGGATAAACTGCTTATATTCAAATATGGGGAGATAATACGCATCCCTTCAGAATCTTGCCATCATTAGGGGTTCTAAAAGAAATCAGATTAAAAGGAGGGCCTGGAAGTGATTTGTTGGTTTGAATAATCTTAAAGTAGAACAAAAGGAAGGGAAAAGGAATATACTGGGGTTAAGGGAAGGTAGAGGAAGGGTGAGGGAAATTATCTCACATAGTCAGGGTATGAAAGTAGAAGTCTATACAAACAAGGTAGGAGTGGTAGAGGGAGTGGGTGACACTTGAACCCCACACTCATCTGAACTGTTGTTGTTGTTGGTTCTTCATTTTTTTTTTCTTTTTAGGCAATTGGGGTTAAGTGACTTGCCCAGGGTCACACAGCTAGTAAGTGTCAAGTGTTTGGTCTGAGGCCGCATTTGAACTCAGATCCTCCTGACTTGAGGGCTGGTGCTCTATCCACTGTGCCACCTAGCTACTCCCACCAATATAGACTCTTACATTGCTTCCTAGAACACTGAAATTTAAGGGGCTTATTCAGTCAGGATCACACTGCCAGTGTGTATCAGAACTTAGACTCAAGCCTTTCTGATCCTGAAGCTAACTCAATCCACCACACACCTGCTGTTATATTCCTTAAAGCAACAAGAAATATTTTAATTTAGGGGACATTTGTTCATATTGCCTTGCAATGCTTATGATCAATCAGTTAATAAACAAGTAAGTTCTTACTATGTGCCAGGCACAGTGCTAAGATGAGGATCCAAAGAAAAAGCAAAAACCATCCCCTGCTCTCAAGAAACTTACATTCTAATGAAAAAAGACCACCATGAAAACAAATGCATCTTCTAGGTGGCACATTGAATAGAACACTGAAATCGGGGTCAGGAAGACTAGAGTTCAAATCCTGCCTCAGCTACTTACTAGCCATGCGACCCTAGGCAAGTCACTTCAACTCTCTCAGCCTCAGTTTCCTTATTTGTAAAATGAGGACACCTACCTCAGAGGGTTGTTGTGAGGATTAAATAAGATCACATATGTATAAATGTGAGCTAGTTATGTCATTATTGTTCTTAGCTGATGATTTTTTAAAAGTTCACAATAAACAACATATTTGAAGGGATGTGAAAGAACAAATTCAATAATTTTTCTGGGTGAGGAGAGAAAAGTAAAAATAATGGGCACAGGGAGAGAGTATCTGCTTGAGATAAAAAGGGTACCTCTTTCCTTCCCATGCCACGATTATTGGCCTTGTTCATCCTTGAGTCAAAAGGGTTTCAAATGAATGTCAGGCAGGTGGTACAGAGGATAGAATATTAGTCTTAGAGTCATGAAGATATGAGTATAAATTCTGCTTCAGACACTTATGAACTATGTGACCCAACTGTTTTCAGCCTCAGTGTCCTTATCTGGAAAATGGAGATAATAATAGCACCTATCTCATTGTGTTGTTGTGAGACTCAAATGAGATAATGCATGTAAGCTCTACAATTCTTTTTTCTTTTTTGGAGAGGCAATCAGGGTTAAGTGACTTGCCCAGGGTCACATAGCTAGTAAGTGTCAAGTGTCTGAGTCTGGATTTGAACTCAGGTCCTCCTGACTCTAAGGCTGGAGCGCTATCCACTGCGCCACCTAGCTACCCCAAGCTCTACAAATCTTAAAGCACTATCTACATGCTAGCTCTTAGTATAGCACTTAGTGCTTCCCTCACTTAAAAGGTCTCCTAAAAGGTACCACAGGTTGGATATACTTTGTTGGGTTACCAAAACCATAGCTCACAAGCCCACACTGATGTTTCTTTTACCAATCAATAAAAGGATTCATTAGTTTGAACAAAAGGTATTTAAATGGCATAGCAAAGTAATTGACAAGAACAATTTTCTCCATGTATAAATCCTATAGGCTTTCACACCACCCATGAGAGGGCATATATTAGGAACACATTGGCCAGAGAAATAGCCATCAGGGCAAATCATACTTTCAGTGCTACTGTTTATGCTCTGAAGAGTTTCCATTGTTTTTTGCTGATCTGTTTTCTTTGTTGATATCTCCATAAGTTACCCTCCATTTGCGGTCTTTGTTATTGCTGTTCTATGATAGGCATCTCCACTGAGCTGTTGCAGCTACTCAAATGCCATCTACTGTTCTTCTCTCATTTTTGGCCTCATCCTCTCTAAGGTTAGCAAGTAAAGAAGGAAACAAGATTCTGTCAGTTTTTTAGCTCATATTCTTGGGCCTGAGTGAGCTCTTTTGTGATGTAGACACTAACCATCTGCACTCAGCCAGCTATCTACAAAAGCCATTTAGACATTTGTCTATTTTTTAAGTGGACTCTTCTTCTACCTCAACTTCCATTCTCTTGATCCCAGTCACTTTATCTCACTTGAGATTAGAAAATTCATTTTAACTTCTTTCCATTCCCATCATACCAGTTATGGTCCATGAAAATCTTATCCTGAGAGAAAGACCGAAAGGGTTTGGGTAGAGCTGGTGATCCTTGTATTATTTTCCTGTCAATAACCGAATCCAATTCTATAATCCAGTAAACATTTATTAAACTCCTGCTATGTGCCAAGCACTGTGCTAAGTTGCTGGGGATACAATTAATAAAAAGAAAGACCGTCCCTGCACTCAAGAGCTTACAGTCTAATGGGGGAGCCAACAAATAAAAGAAGGCAGGAAAGGGTGAGGGGCTGGGGTACCAGCGACAAAAGAGAATATCTTGTTCCATGAAGTTGAAACCAAGCAAATCAGCAGGTGCAGAGTGGAGAGCAGATATGGCTATGATGTAGTAGATAGAGAACTAGCCTTGGAGTCAGATAGATGTAGAGTCACTAACACACAGTGGCTGTATGACCCTGGGCAATTCACTAAACCTCTTGGTACCTCAGGCACCTCTCTAAGGCTGAAGTTAAAGAGGTAACCATCTGTATCTTTGGAGGGAGTTTCAATGGGAATTCTCTATTAAATCATACATTCAATCAATGAATATTTATTAAGCACTTGGTTTGTGATAGGTACTGTACTAATAATCGCTGGGGGATAAGATAAAGAAAGATAGGCCTTGTCCTCCAGGAGCTTACGATCTAATAGGGGAAGACAACACATAAAAGGATACTGAAAAGGGGGCAGGGTTGGGGATCCATGTTCTTGGAGTAGAAACCTAGCAAGTGGGAAATGGAGTTGGGTGGACCATTCTAAGCCCTCGAGAAAGGGCGTTTTGGGGAGGAGTTTATTGCTTTGCCCTCCAGTAGTGGGTTGTGGGGGGAGGCAGCTGAGTGTGCCCAGAAGGTGATGAATATCAAAGCTAAATCAGTCCCAGGATGCTAAGATCTCAGGTGATGAGCTTAGATTGGGGGCAGCACAGTGAAGCACAGAGTTGAAAACAAGCAGAGCATCCAATGGGCAAAGTAACAATACCAAGACATTTGTGTAACATTGTAAGACTTACAGAGTGCCTCCTCAACCCTGCCAGTTAAATAGTGCTATTGTTCTCCCCATTTTTAAAACCTGAGGGGAGCAGCTAGGTGGTGTAGTGGATAGAGCACTGGCCCTGGAGTCAGGAGGACCTGAGCTCAAATGCGACCTCAAACACACAACACTCACTAGCTGTGTGACCCTGGGCAAGTCACTTAACCCCAACTGCCTTGCAAAAAAAAACCAAAAACAAACAAACAGACAAAAAACCTGAGGCTCCGAGAGGCTGGTCCCTCAGGGAGGGAGCTCGGAGCTGAGAGGAGATTTGGTTCATCTGACTCCAATGCTGTTGCTCCCTCTACTACGCTGTGATGCCTTCCCTTCGTTCAGAGGGAAATGGACCCGAAATTTATCTGGTTTCGTGTGGCAGGTAAAAAGTGAGGACTGGCAGAAGAGGATAACGAGTAGGGGAAGGAAGAAATATTTCCAAAACTCATTAAGGAGCTTTTATTTTTAAAAAACATTTAGTAGGAGATCTTCTGTCTCATCTGGAAATAACACAGCCTTAAAGACAAGATGTATTCAGGGTCAGGGTCAGAAGGGGTAAAAACCTGAACCAAGTTAACCTGGGGCATTCCAGTCTTCCCCAGACAGGAGAGGCCAACAACCTTGCCAAATACATACTTGTAGGCTTGCCGGTAAGTGAAAAATTCAGTTCTCCCCTTTAGGGTTACTAGGGAGCTATGAAATAAGGATGGGAGGGGCTGGATGGACAGCTACTATTTCCCCCATTTTAATGGATGAGGAAACTGAGGTTTCATTAAATCACATATTAAAGTTGGAAGGGATCTCAGAGGCCACGTGGAATGCACACATACCTCTCAATTGACAGATGAGGAAACTGAGGCCCAGAGAGATGAAGGCACTTGTTCTTGGGCAAACAGCCAGTAAGTATCAGGATTTGAACCCAGGTCCTCTGATTCTAGAGCCAGGGCTCCATATTACCTCCTTTTGTCACATCCAAATGAGATAATATATATATAGGGTTTTGTAATAACTAAAGAATAATATTAATGTCAGTTATTATTAGGGAGGACAGAAGGAGGATTCTGGGAAAGTTAATCCATTTGTAGCCCCCATGTCTCCTTAAATTAACCAGCTCTGGTCCAGGAGTAAGCAAGTATAAGCCACGGTAACAGCACCATGGTGGAATGCAAAGATCCCTTGGACTGAGAAATAGGGATGAGGGTCTGGGGTCCCAGCTCTGTCCTGAAAATGCTGGGAGTCGTGGAGAGGCAGCCCAGAAAGAAGGCAAGATTCAGAGTCCAGAGACCTGTGATGGAATCCTGGCCCTTAATATCTGTGTGACTCTGGGCAGATCATTAAATATTCCTTGAGTCTCAGTTTCCTCATCTGTAAGATGGGGACAATAGGGATCACTGATTTAAGAAGAGGAGAAACAGGGGAGGGGCAAAGGGGGTGGGGGAGAGAGGAGGTTATCAAGTGTATCCCCCTCATTTTACAGAAGAGGGCCAGAAAAAGGAAGTAATTAGCATTCTATTCCACATTAGCTGTCATTGAGAGTAACATAACCCACCACACAGGGCTTTGGGGAGGAGAGGATTCTGTATACCTCAAAGTGATAGAGAAATATGAGGGATTTCCTGAAAACTAAGGATTTGGCCCATATGATGTCTAAGGTTTCTTTGACCAGGTGATACAGGAGCAAGAACATTGCATCTGGAGAGCCTGAGTGCGAATCCCAACTCTTCCAGTAGAATGGAAAGAGTACTACTGGCTTTGGAGTCAGAAGACCTGGGTTCAAATCCTGCCTTAGTCACTTACTGCCTGTGTGATCTTGGTGTTCATTAGTCACTTAATTTCTCTGAGTCTCAGCTTCCTCATCTGTAAAATATGAAGGTTAGATTAGATGATCTAAGAGGTCCTTTCTACACCTAGATGTGTAACCCTAAAGAATATAAAAAGGTTGGTAATTAACTTTGATATATCAGTTTTCTTTAACTGAATCCCTTTAACTGGCTCTTTAACAGAAAGGAGAGGGAAAGGATTTGTATAGCACCTTCTAAGTGTCAAGCACTGTGTTACACACTTTATTATTTATCTGATTTGATTCTCACAATGACATTGGGAGATAGGTACTGTTTTTATCCCCATTTTACAGGTGAGGAAACTGAGGCAAACAGGCTAAGTGACTTGCCTAGGGTCACACAACTAGTAAGTGTCTGAGAACAGATTTGAATTCAGATCTTCCTGACTCCAGGTCCAGCACTTTATCCAGTGCACCATCAAACTATGGAAAAGAGCTGATTTAATCATATATCTACCATTTGGTACCTGGGATCATAGGGTTAAAGTTTGGGATCTGGAAGGGAACCTAAGAGTCATAAAAATCCAGTCCTGTTGTTTGGATCACTAGATGAAACGTATACAGGCACACCTTGGAGATATTGTGGGTCCGGTTCCAGACTATTGCAATAAAGAGAATATTGCAGTAAAGCAAGTCACGTGAATTTTTTGGTTTCCCAGTGAATGTGAAAGTTATGTTTACACTATACTGTAGTCTATTAAATGTGCAAGAGTATTGTGTCTTAAAAAATGTACATACCTTAATTAAAAATACTTTGTTGCTAAAAAAATGCTAACCATCACCTGAGCTTTCAGTGAGTGGTAATCTTTTTGCTGGTGGAGGTTCTTGACTCAATGTTGACGGCTGCTGACTGTTCAGGGTGGTCGTTGCTGAAGGTTGGGGTGGTGGTGACAATTTCTTAAAATGAGACAACCATGAAGTTTGCCCCTTTGATTGACTTTTTTTTTCACTTGAACACTTAGCAGCTATCCTCAGGTTATTAATTGGTCTGATTTCAATATTATTGTGCCTCTGGGAATAAGAAGGCTGGAGGAGAGAGAGAGAGAGAGAGAGAGAGAGAGAGAGAGAGAGAGAGAGGGGTGGAACAGCTGGTCCATGGAGCAATCAGAACACACACAGCATTTATCGACTAAGTTTGCTGTCTTATGTGGGAGTGGTTCATGGAGCCCCAAAACAACTGTAACAGTAACATCAAAGATCATTGATCACAGATCATCATAACAGATATAATAATCATGAAAATATTTGAAATATTGTGGGAATTACCAAAATGTGACAGAGACCCAATCAATGTGAACACATTCTGTTGGAAAAATGGCGCTAATAGACTTGCTTGATGCAGGGTTGCAACAAACCTGTTTCATTCAATTTGTGAAAAAACACGATATCTGTGAAGTGCAATAAAGCAAGATATGCCTGTAAAATTGAAAGGGTACTTTCCAGATACCACCTAGTCTAACCCCTTCATTTTATAGAAGAGGTTAAGGAAGCAAGGGTAGCATTTGAGCCTGAGACCCTAACTCCAAAGCCAGCACTCTCTCCATAGAGCCACAAATCGAAGCTGAATATTTGAGGAAGGAAAAACTTGCTTGGGGGCTAGGGGGTGGGAGAGGAAGAAGGAGATCCTTAGCTAATCTAGGTGGTGATAGGTGAGCTCACCTCTGCTGCTGCCGCAACCTGCTGAATCCTGTAAACATTCCCGTGTCCCCGACCATCTTTGTGGAGCTCAGTAGTCTGTATGTGGTGGGGAGGGGAGTGTGTGGGAGGGAAGGGTGTAAGGGAGACAATGTGGGAGAGAGAGAGAGAGAGAGAGAGAGAGAGAGAGAGAGAGAGAGAGAG
>NW_020951112.1:7683460-7766452 GCF_900497805.2 Vombatus ursinus | reverse complement strand
GAGAGAGAGAGAGAGAGAGAGAGAGAGAGAGAGAGAGAGAGAGAGAGAGAGAGAGAGAGAGTGTGTGTGTGTGTGTGTGTGTATGTGTATAAAAGAGAGACTGAGAGTGAGTAGGTATATGTGGGTGGATGGGTGTGGATGTGGGTGGGCTGGGCTGGGGGGAGCAGTGGGGAAGACACAGAGCTCTCTTTGGATATGGATTGGGGATGAAGCCAGGGAAAATGTAGCTGAGACTGGAGACACAGAAAGACAAGATGAAGGCAGGCTCTTGGCTAGTGTTAACTTTACCCAAGCCACTCAGTAACTTTTCCAGATGGATGAATGGTTTAGGGACTAAACAATGAAGAGAAGCAGTTTGCTATAGGGAGAAGAGCCTTGAATTTGGAACCCAAGGACCTGGGTTCCAATCCCGACTCTGCTACCTGCTAACCTTTATGACCCTGGGTAAGATATTTGTCCCATTTTAGAAGTCATCTTTTCCATGAATCCTCTTCTGATCTTTTCCATGTAAACTAGTTAGTAACCAGTCTTTCCGTCTTGGACCTTGATTTCGGTTAGTCCTTGGCACTTAGCATGTTAAATGTAATGTAGTATGAGTTGTATGTGCGTGTGTGTGTGGGGGGGTATCTGTGACCTACATCACTTAGTCTCTCTGAGCCTCAGTTTCCTCATCTGTAAAATAAAGATGAAACTAGAGGGTTTCTAAGGTCCCTTCATGCTCTAAGTCTATGGTCTAAGCCAGGAGTGTCAAACTTGCTGCCAGTGGGCAGCAGGCACCTGCAGCTCTTAAAGCTCTCTGTAAATGCTAGCTATTAACTTCCCAGTGTCCTGGGCAACATGTTAAGAAAAGAAAGTGCTGAGCAAGTACTGATTTGAATTGGTAAAGGGAGTTTCTTTACTGGTAGTTCCTTATACCAGTGAAATCACAAGTATGGCATATGTGTGTATATGTGTGTATGTATATGTACACAGTGTACACATATGTACACACACATATATATAAACCATCTCTTATCTTTTCTTATGGCGCAGTAATAGTTCATTATATTCATATAATACAATTTTTTCAGCCATTTGTCATCCCACCTTAGTTCTTTTCAGTATGTATGTATGTATGTATGGTCAAATGCCAAATGTATGTTTGCCTAAAAGACTGTTTTATGGAGTGAGTTCTCGTGGAGGACAGAAGAAGCAATACAATGACACTCTCAAGGTCTCTCTGAAGAACTTTGGAATTGATTAGGAGACATAGGAGACACTGGCAGAGGACTGCCCAGCCTGGTATGCCTGCATCAAAGAAGATTCTGTGCCCTATGAGTGAAGCAGAATTGCAATAGCTCGAAGGAAACGTGAGATGAGCAAATTTAGAGCCCTCTCTACTCCAAATGTTCATGTGGACTATTTGTGCCTAACCTGTGGTAAAAGCATTCTGAGCTCATATTGTTCTAATCAGCTACAATTGGACACATGGTACCTCAACTCCAACAGAGTGATGTCATTTTGTTTCTCTTTGAGCATGAAGGACAACCAACCATATACATATATATATATATATATATGTATGTATGTAAACACATATATATTTTAGGTGTGCATTGTTGTTCATGAGAACTGGACTCAAAATCTGAAATAATTTTAGAAAGAAATGTATTAAGTTGTCAGGTAGAGGAGATCAAACAGGAAAGGAGGTGTGGCTTCCTCTTTCCAGATTCTAGAAGATTTACATTATATAGGATTTTGACAAAGATTTCCTACACAGAAACCCATATACCCCAAAGTTCACATTTAAGCAGTTTTGCCACGGGGCAGCCTGAAAGCAAGGTAGATTGAGATAGATATGAATAATTGTAACCCACAACAGAAGCTTCAAGGTGGAGCCCTCAGGAATTCCTGGGGGCAGTAACCCAAAACAATAATGCTTTGGGTGGATCTGGACCTGAGAGAATCCGAAATATCCTGTAGCCATCTCTCTAGCCATCCTAAAGAGTTACTGGGCTCAAGCAACATATTGTGTGTGAACAACCTTTAATCACATCAGGTTGGATTTTAACAGTATAATAATTTTTCCTGAACGGTACAACAAATCATTTTCCCCATAGCATCCATATATGTGCACATATGCATTATACTATATATATATGTATATATATATATATATTTGTAGGCACCAAAAAGGTTAGAAGATAATCAATCTGTACTCTCAAAGAACTAATAGTCTAGTTGTAAAGAATCAATAGCACTCAATCAGAGAATGATCTAAAAGATCTATGTGGACAATCTCTCTCTTACACTGAACATTATCCTAATTTGTGAACATGAACTTCTGAAGCACCTTTTTGGAACCTCTCCTTTGTCTCCATCACAGCCTGTGCTATATTACATTTATCTGTTTGTGCGCCTGTCATTCCGACTCTCACCCCTCCCCCAATGTACACACCTTATATAAACTTCTTGAAGGCAGAAATCATGCCATTTCTTACCTTTGCATCCCCAGAGTCTGGCCTGGGATACTGTAGGAGCTTAATAAATGTTTGCTGAATGATTGTTGCTCTCCTCTACTCTGGCTGGACCACAATTGGAGAACTGAGTACTCGTTTTGAGGATAGAACTTGGCATTCAGGAAGATGATGAAGATGGTGATGGAGACAATGCTATTATGAGGACCAGCTGAGAAAGCTCAGGGTTTTTAACCTGGGGAAGAGAAGTCTTAGTGGAGCACATGATCATTATCTTGAATTAATAACAATAACAATAGTTAATATTCCTTTTAAAATATTGTTTTCATCCTGAACTCAAGCACCAAAAAGGGCATTTCCATATACACATCACAATACAAAAAGGATTCCATATGAAATTGTGAATCTCCATTTCATGTTGCCGACTTTTTTTTTCCAAAACATATATAAAAGGGGGATAGTTTCAGAAAAACCTGGGAGGACTTATATGAATTGATACAAAGTGAAACAAAAAGAACCAGGAAAACATTGTACATAGTAACAGCAATATTGTAACAATGACCAGCAGTGAAAGGCTTAGCTACTTTGATCAAGACAGCGATCCAAGACAATTCCAAAGGACTCATGAAAAATGCTATCCACCTCCAGAGGGAGAACTGATGAACTCTGAGTGCAGATCGAAACACATTTTTTAAAGTTTCTTTATTTTTCTTGCCTTTTTTTTGTGCAGCATGGCTAACATGGAAATGTGTTTTACATGATTTCACATGTATAGCATATTATTTGTCTCATCAATGAGGAGCGACTGAAGGGACAGAGAAAATTTGGAACTCAAAATTTAAAAAAATAAATAAAAACCAAAATAGGTATATAATAAATTCTATATATTACTTTCAAAACTATCCTATTTGGCTCTGCTTTTTTCTTTTAAATTTCCTTTTCTTCTGTAAATTTAAAAAAGTGTTAACAATGGCCCACTTTTGAGGGGCATTACTATTGATAACCTCCTTCCCTCTGATCCTCTTCCCAGTTAAAAACCAAGGTAAAACTACTAGGTCTGTATCCCATAGAGATCATAAAAAAGGGAACAGGAGAGACATGTACAAAAATATTTTTTGTGGTGGCAAAGAATTAGAAATTGAGGGAATGCTCATCAATTAGGGAACAGCTGAACAAGTTGTGGTATATGAATGCAATGGAATACTATTGTGCTATAAGAAATGATGAGCAGGCAGATTTACATGAAAGCAGAAAGATTTATATGAACTGATACTAATTGAAGTAAGCAGAACCAGGAGAACACTGTACACAGTAACAATAGTACACAGTTGTATGATGATCAACTTTGACAGACTTAGCTCTTCTGAGCAATGCACTAATCTAAGATAATTCCAAAAGACTTGTGACAGAAAATGCTATCTACATCCAGAGAAAGTACTATGGAGTTTGAATGCAGATCGAAGCATACTTGTTTTTTTCTCTTTCTCGTGGTTTTTCCCCTTTTGTTTTGATTCTTCTTTTACAACATAACTAATGTGGAAATATATTTAATATGATTGTACATGTGTAACCTATATCAGATTGCATGCCATTTTGGGGATTGGGAATGGGAGGGAGAGAGGGAGAAAAACAATTAAAACTCAAAACCTTATAAAAGTGAATGTTGAAAATTAAAAAATAAAAAAGCAAAATCCAAAGTTCATAAAGGGGAAATGGGGATGGGGGGTCATTGCTTTGATCAGCCTTAGATTGCTTCTTAGACAATTAGGGGATGACTTAACAAATTGTAATATATTAATGTAATGAAGTACTGCTGTGTCCTAAGAAGCGACAAAAGAGATGGTTTCAGACAATCCTAGATAGTATGAACTGATGTGGAATGATGTAAGTAAAACAAGAACAACTTATACAAGGCATCAACACTGTAAAGAAAAACAAGTTTGGGCTATGTTCTAGAGTACAGACTAATGGCAAAGCCAAATTGGCGGAGTAAAAGCAGTGACTTGCTTGAGGTCTCTCCCAAACCTCTCCAAATACCTGTAAAAAATGGCTCTAAACAAATTCTAGAGCAGCAGAACCCACAAAAAGACAGAGTGAAACAAATTTCCAGCCCAAGACAACCTGGATGGTTGATTGGAAAGGTGCCAGTCTGGGAGAGGAACACAGTGCAGCATGGGCACTCAGACCTCAGCAAACCTGTGGAAGGCCTCAGGGGACTGAATCACAGGCAGCTGTGGCAGTTCCCAGATTTCTCAACCCACAACACCGAAGACAACTTAGAAGGTCAGTAGGAAAGGTCTGTGATTGCAGTGAGAGAGAGAACCTTGGTCCCAGCCCCAGTCCTGCCGCAGCCCCAGGGCAGTGGCTGTTTCTAGAGCTCCTGGCACACAGATGGAGGGAGAATCCAGTGGCTGATCAGAGGGAGATTGCAGGGATCTCCTTGCTGGTGCTGAGGCAGGAATCTCTTGCTTTGCTTGTGCTTAGATCTGGTTCACAGTTCTGGGTGGCGGTCCTGGGGCAAGAAGGAGGGCTGGCCTGATGGAACTTGTAGTGGTGATGGAGACGGAATCCTCTTCACAGTTGCAAGGCAGAAAAGTATGCTTGTGGTCACTCATAGACCAGAGCCCAGGCTAGGAAAGGAGTAAATACCTCGTCTTTGATCATACCACATTGGAAGAACTGAAAATTTACAGGTCCCTAGAAGTAGATCTGAAAACAGCTGCACAAAACCCTCGAAGCTTGGGACAGTGCATTCTCCACACTGGAAGGAGACCCCTACCTTAACAAAGAGTTTAAAAGTTAAGTAATTGACTGGGAACATGAGAAAACTGCACAAAAAAAGTCAGACTATATTATCTTACTTTGGTGACAAAGAAGATCAAAACATACAACCAGAAGAAGACAACAAAGTCAAAGCTCCTACATCCAAAAGCCTCCAAGAAAAATATGAATCAGTCTCAGGCCATGGAAGAGCTCAAAAAGGATTTTGAGAAGCAAGTAAGAGAAGTAGAGGAAACACTGGGAAGAGAAATGAGAGTGATGCAAGAAAATAATGAAAAACAAGTCAATAGCTTACTAAAGGAGACCCAAAAAAATACTGAAAAAAATAACACCTTAAAAAATAGCCTAACCCAATGAGGAGAAGAATGCCTTCAAAAGCAGAACTGGACAAATGGGAAAGGAAGTCCAAGAGTTCACTGAAGAAAATAATTCCTTAAAAATTAGAATGGAGCAAATGGAGGCTAATGACTTTATGAGAAATTGAGAAACAGTAAAATAAAACCAAAAGAATGACAAAAATAGAATACAACATGAAATATCTTATTGGAAAAACAACTGACCTGGAAAATAGATCCAGGAAGATAATTTAAAAATTACTGGACTATCTGAAAGCTATGATCAAAAAAAGAGCCTGGACATCATCTTTCAAGAAATTATCAAGGAAAACTGTCCTGATATTCTAGAACCAGAGGGCAAAATTGAAATTGAAAGAATCCACTGAAAGAGATCCCCAAAGGAAAACTCCTAGGAATATTGTAGCCAAATTCCAGAGTTTCCAGGTCAAGGAGAAAATATTGCAAGCAGCCAGAAAGAAACAATTCAAGTATTGTGGAAACACAATCAGGATAACACAGAATTTAGCAGCTTCTACACTAAGGAACCACGGGGCTTGGAATATGATATTCCAGAGGGCAAAGGAGATAGGATTACAGCCAAGAATCACCTACCCTGCAAAACTGAGTATAATCCTTCAGGGGGAAAAATGGATATTCAGTGAAATAGAGGACTTTCAAGCATTCTTGATGAAAAGACCAGAGCTGAATAGAAAATTTGACTTTCAAATACAAGACTCAAGAGAAGCATGAAGAGATAAACAGGAAAGAGAAATAATAAGGGACTTATTAAGGTTGAACTGTTTACATTCCTGTATGAAAAGATGATGTTTGTAACTCATGAGACCTTTGTCAGTATTAGGGTAGTTGGAGGGAAAAAAAATTATATGTAGATAGATAGATAGACAGACAGACAGACAGACAGACAGAGGGCACAGGGTGAGTTGAAGATGAAGGGGTCATATCTGGAGAATAAAATTAAGGGGTGAGAGGATTATACTGGGAGAAGGAGAAAGGGAGAGGTAGAATTGGGTAAATTATCTCACATGAAACAGACAAGAAAAGGCTTTTACAGTGGTGGGGAGATGGGGGAAAGTAAGAGGGAATGAGTGAATCTTATTCTCATCAGATTTGGCTTAAGGAGGGAATAACATACATACTTAGTTGGGTAAGGAAATCTATCTTACCCTACAGGAAAATAGGGGGGAAGGGAATAAGATAGTGAGGGGATGATAGAGGGGAGGGCAGATTTGGGGAGGGGGTAATCAGAAGCAAACACTTCTGAGGAGGGACAAGGTCAAAAGAGAGAATAGAATAAATGGAGGGCGGGATAGGATGAAGGGAAAAATAGTTTTTACAACATGACTGCTATGGAGTGTTTTGCATGACTACACATGCATAACCTGTATCAAGTTGCTCGCCTTCTCAATGAGGGTGGGTGGGAAGGGAGGAAGGGAGAAAATTTGGAACCCAAAGTTTTAAAAACAAATGTTAAAAATTGTTTTCACATGCAACTGGGAAATAAGATATACAGGCAATGGGGTACAGAAATCTATCTTGCCCTATAGGAAAACAGAAGGGGAAGGGAATAGGGGGGGGGGGGGGGATAGAATGAAGGGGTATTCAGAATGCATGCCATCTTGGGGTGGGGGGAGGGACGAGGTGGGGAGAAAATTTGGAATTCAAAATCTTGTGGAAGTGAATGTTGAAAACTAAAAATAAAAAAAATAGAAAAAAGTTTGAAAGACTTAAGAAATCTGATCAAAGCAATGACCAATCAGAGGACCTATAGTGAAGTATGTTACCAGACTGATGAAAGAGAGGAAACACAAGTGGCTGAGATATACATTTTTGGACATTACTACTGTGTGTATTAATTTTGCCTAAGTTAAGTGTTAGTTTAGTTTACTGTATCATGCACAGTGCCCACACCCTAGAAACGGGGTCTCAGCTAATGGGCTAAACCAGGTTGAGGGTAACCCATAAACCTGTTGATGAGTTAGGAGGATGTCTACCCTAAGCGTGTGAAGACTTCCCCCAGTGGAATGGGTGGAAGAAAAACTTGATTGATTAGCTGGGCTTTATGTTGTCCCCAGTGTTTAGCATACCATTATTAGTGTTATTTTTCATACTTTGTTGTTTGAGAAAGACCGATAACATCACAATATTGGAGTCAGGACGCATTGTGTTTGGTTGTCCCTGATCGGTTCAATATGAGTTTGGAAAGCACTACCACAAACTGGGCACAAGTGGTCCATTAGGACGTTTAGAGTGGAAGTGGCTCATGATTTGCACAGTTCACATTTCCTTTCTGCTTCTATGATTTTGTTTTGCTCGTGGAGAACACCACCTTCTTTGATGTGGGCACTCCATGCTGCATGGTTCTGTCTCACAGTCAATACTAACGTTCTTCGGAGAGACCTTGAGAGTGTCCTTATATTGCTTCTTCTGACCACCATGTGAGCACTTGCCTTGTGTGAGTTCTCCATTTTGGGGGTAAATGTGCACGTGGCCAGCCCATTGGAGTTGTGCTCTCTGTAATAGAGTTTGAATACTGGGCAGTTCAGCTCTAGAGAGGAGCTCAGTGTTTGGTACCTTATCTTGCCGGGTGATCTTCAGGATCTTCCTGACACAATTCAAATGGAAGTGGTTTAGTTTCCTGGCATGGTGCTGGTAGACTGTCCAGGTTTCACAGGCATGCAACAATGAGGTCAGCGCAACGGCTCTGTAGACCTCCAGTTTGGTAGGCAGCCTGATGCCTCTTCTCTCCACACTTTCCTCCCAAAACGCTGAGCTGGCTCTGGTGATACTTGCGTCAAGCTTATCATTTATGTGAACAGCACCAGAGAGTATATAGCCAAGGTAAGCTGATCTTGTTCACACATGGTAAATGCTTAGCAAATGTCTGTTGAATGAGACTCAAATGGGTTAATTGACTTGCCTAAGGAGACACAGCTAAGATGCATCGAGAGAAGGTAGCACAAAGTATAATTACCCCCATTTTAGAGGTGAGAAAATTGAGGTTTATCTTCATTATGCAAAGATTTTGTTAAGCCATTCCATTATTCAGAAATCTTTAGTGGCTTCCTATGGTTTATGGAGTCAAGTTCAAAGTTGCCTCGAGTTCATGCTCTCGAGATAGTACTGTAGCAAAATGGATAGAGATCAGGATGCAGAATCACAGATTCAGAGCTGAAACGTCTGAATTAGAGATCACCTGGCCCAACTCCCCAATTTTACAGACGAGGAAACCAAAGACCAGGGAGGTTGTGACTTGCTCCCAGCAAAAGGACAGAATCTGTATTCAAACCCAGGTCCTCCAGCCACACATCCAGCATTCTGTCTACCATACCATGTGTATAGTGTATGCAAACCGCTTTGTGCTAAATGAATATTAGTTCTTTTCTTTGGCCTCTCTTGGGAGTCTTCTGGCCTTGGAGAGGCAGCCTTTCTGGACAGCCCATCGTTGTTAGGGAGGCTTTCTTCTCTCCCTCTCTTTCTGTAGCTTCTCTTCTTTGACCCTCAGTCCTTGATCTGCCCTTGGGAGTCTGATACATGATTGTTTTAAATTTCTCCCACATTTTTGTCCTCAGACTCTAACCTCCCTTAGGCTGTTGGGTCTTGTGATCAACATTTAGCCACCAAGGCCTCAATCCCATCAGAATTTGGCCTGGAGAAGAACAGGAAGTGGCTTTGCTGACTCAAGGGCACTCCTTCTGAGTCAGGGACATACTCCACCTTGGCCAGCTTCAGGGGACAGGGATTTCTTTTTGTTTTTGGAGGGGAGGGTCTAGCTTTGGAATGAAGAGAATGACTCAGAACTTGACTAGCTCTGAGCAGCAAGAGGAGGAACGGAAATAAGGCTTTTTCTCTGTTAATTGATAACCTACTGAGAGCTGCCTTTAGGGCTTGACTAAAGATGAGCTGAAAGGCAGTTTAGTGATCTCGGAGTCCAATCTTATTGTTTTAGAGAAGGAAAAATTGAGGTCTAGAGAGATGAAGTGACCCAAGGATACACAGAGGAAGATCTGGGAAAATTCAATTCAAGACACACTTAAAAAAAAAATCTTTAATACTTTTAAAAAGTGCTTTGTTTATATATCATTTTCATTTCATGTGCTTTGTTTATATATCACCTTCATTTCATGAGGCACTATGGTAGAATGTAAAGAAAACTGCTGCCTTTGGAGAATTTGGGTTCAAATTCTGCCCTACCTGTGTGGTGTTGGGCAAGTCACTTAAATTGTCTGCGTCTCAGTTTCCTCATCTGTAAAATAGGGGAGCTGGATTAAGGTCCCTTCCAACTCTGAATCTATGGTCCTCTGAATTCCAAATATGTCTTCCCTCCTACTCAAAGAGGTCGGAGACCGAGGGAAGCGGGCTGGAGCAATTCAACAAAAGTAAACAAAAAATCAGCTCAGTTTGACAACATATGCAAGGTTGTGCACCCATATCCCCCACCTCTGCACAGGGAAGAAGGAGGTTTATTTTTTTCATCTAATCTTCAGAACTAAGCCTGGCCATTATAATCGCATAGGATTCAGTGGTTTTTTCTTTCCGTTCTTTCTGGTAATTTCCCTTCCTCTCCCACCCCACCCCCAATTTTTCAGCTCCCCTGTTTATGTGCTGGTTTCCTCTATTAAAATGGAAACTCCTTGAGAGCAGGGGCTCTTTTTTATTTCCATTTTTATATCTAATGCTTAGTGCAGTGCTTGGCACATAGTAGGTGCTTAATAATTATTTCTCTCTGTCTCTCTGTCTCCTCTCCTCCTGCTCCTCCTTCTCTCTCACCTCTCCTATTGTGTTTCTGTCTCCCTCCCTCCACTTGTCCCATATCCCCACCTCCCTTTTTCTCTCCCTCTCTGTCTCTCTCTACCTCCCTTATAACAGTCATCATGTATGCTCTTTTCCTGTTTCCATTTTCTTCTCTTTGCGTTATTTCAGATAACTTCCCTCATTTCTCTGAATTTCTCATATTTGCCATTTTTGGAGGCAAAGAAATATTTCATTACATTCAAGCACCATGATTTGCTTGGCCTTTCTCCAGTTAATGTCAACAGGCATTTATTAAGGGCTTACTATTTACAAGGCAATGTGCTAGGTTCTGAGGATGCTGACCAATAATGAAACAATTCTTGCCTTGAAGGTGCTTGCTTTCTTTTGGGACACAGCAGGAAAACACAGGAATTGAATGAGTGAATGAATAAGCATTAAATAAATACAGCTCAAGATGTTGTGGCAAGTGAGCAAACTAAACCAGGAGGTTGGCATAGCACCTGTTCTCAGTCTTAGGGGAATATGAAGAGTCTGAGAGAGAGAGAGAGAGGAAAGGGAGGAGAGGCTGCATTCTGGATAAGAGACACCACCTGTGCTAAGGAGATGGGAAGCCAGAGTTCTAGTTCAGGGGAGAACAAGTGGCCAGTTTCAGGGGAATGTCAACATAAAAAGGAGTCGTGGCTTCCTGATTCCACCTCTCTTCCTTTATAGTTCCACACCCCATGATCAAGGTGGGCTGGGCCTTTCCCTCCCTTAAAAGGACTAATTGCCATATTCCTCACCTTTCTTTTCCCCCTGCATCCCAGAACACCTGTTTCTGCCCTATAATCACAAAGGCCTGGAGAGATTTACTTAATTAGTACTGGCAGATAACATCGTTACCCCTTCCCTTTACCCTTAAGCACTGTCTGTGAAGATTGAAAGCTGGCCAAGGTCGTGAGCCAGGCTCATGGACTCATAGGATGGCATGGTTCTGGGGCAGTTCAGTTTAACTTGGTTCCATTTAAATACCATCTGTGTTCCAGGCACTGGGTTAGATGCTGAGAATACACAGAAATGAAACAGTCCTTGGCTTTAAGAAGCTTCAATTCATTCTGTGGGGGAGAGACAGCACATGTGCTATTAGAGTTTAAGAGACTTTTGGAACACTCTGTGCGTCCAAGGTACTCTGGAGAGGAGGAAGCATCCATAACTGGGGGAATTGGGAGAAGCCTCTCATCATTGAGGAATAGCTGGTACAGTGAGAAGAATGCTAGGTCTGGAATCAGGAAAGCTGGGTTCAAATACCATGACTGTTCCTTATTCCCTGTGTAACCGAAGGTAAGTCATTTGACTTTTCTCATTCTCTGTTTCCATCTGTGTAAAATGGGACAGTTGAACTAGGTGACAAGGTCTATGAGAGTGCAACCCTACCTTAAAATCCAGATCAAGGGCTCAGCTCCAGTAAATGTCGATAATTATTTGAAAAGCAGTGTATGTTTGTCAATTACTTTCTGAAAATGTTCTCCACCATCCAGAAATGGGTTTTGAAATCCTTCAACCACCCTCCTTCTCTGGCTGAGCAACATCATAGAATATAGGACGGAATATAAGTGCAGGAAGGGACTTTGGAGATAATCATAATCCAAGGGGGTCTTATCCTTTCATGTTTATGAACCCCTTGGGCAATGTCTGTAGTAAAACCTATGAATGTTCTCAAAATAATGTCTTTAAGTGCATGAAATAAAGTACATAGGACTACGAAGGAAACCGTTTATGTTGAAATAGTTATCAAAATATTTTTTAAAAATAGTTCACGATTCCCCAGTTAACCCCAGATCTAGGCCAATCCTCTCATTTTACAGTTGAGGAATCAAGCTTAGATAGGGTAAGTGACTTGCCCCGGGATTGAGGAAGGAATCCAGTCCGAGGCTTCTGACTTCCCAATCTTCCCATTTCACCAACCTCATCACAACCTGTGCTTTCAGAGCTCTCTTTGAGCTTCCTGTAACTGTTTTTGCCACGTGTTGGGTTTTTTGTTTGTTTGTAAGAGCCTACGTTTTCCTAGGAAGTCTCCTCTGGATTGTCCAGAGACCACCAATGCCGCACGTCACAGAGACACATGTTTTATCTCCACATCCCAATTTCAAACTCCAAACAAAATGGTTTAAACAGAAACTTAGAAGAGTCACTTGCCTGTCTAGAAGGCTTTCATTTTATGCCCCTTTGGGTCACAGCAGATTTGTACCATGACAGGAAGTGATTCAGGATGGCTCCAGACAGTTTCTTTGCTGTATCCACTCTGCAAATGAGAACATTGACTCCCAAAGTTGGGTGCTCTGAGCAGGAATGTCGGCTGCTCTATTGGGCTTTCCCCTTCGCTCAGTCCTCTTACCCCTCTTAGAAAGGGCTATATGGCATCTCTTTCTTTTAAACATCAAAATGAATGAGATTTCATGTTGTCTTGGGAATTTCGGGTGAAATTCAAATGCCCCTAAAGCCCACTTGGACACACCCTGGAGTGTCGGAAATAAAACAGGATTCTGTGAGTCACTAACCCACAAACCTTCCCCGACTTCTGGACTTCCAGTGATGTCTCATTCACTTGAATGAATGAATGGATGGATGAATGGCTGCATGAGGGATCAAATGAATGAGAAGGCTTTTTATTAATAGGTTACTGTATGTCAACTTTTTGCAACGCATTGATGATACAAATAGAAAATTGAGACATTTCCCCTGTGAAGCTCACATTCTCATCTAGAGGGAGATGTTACATGCAAGAGACCTTAGCTGCAGTGTGCAAGGGACAAGGACAAAGGCAATTCGTCTTCTTCAGTGTTGCTTTTGTGAACAAAAGCCTATCCACTTCTGGTGTTGACCTCTTTGTGCCGAGAACTCTGGTGGTGGGGACAACCTCTCCAAGCTCCTGCTGTGGTGAGAGCCTGCATCATACCATTGCATATGTTCTAACGAATGGATGAAAAAGCATGTATTGATTTGTGATATGATTACTGCTTAGTATGTGCTGCAAACTGTTGCAAGTGGAAATCAAAGATGGTCTCTGCCCTCAAGAAACTGAAATTCTTATAAGGGGAGACAACACATACAGGGAAGAACTGGTCAGGGAGGGATATTCTGGTTTGCAAAGTCATAGGGATGACGATTATTTCATCTCTATTCCTCTCCAACTCCAAAATTGCAATGATGATGTTTATGATGCATGAGGAGACGTTGGAAGGAGAAGGGAGGTTTCTACCTTCCCATCTTTAGGGATATAGTCCCATTAATCTATGAATTCCTTGGGGGTAGGGGCTGCTTTTGCCATTCTTTGTATCCCCACGGGCCTTAACACATTCGCTGACATATTTCAGTCATGTCTGACATTTTGTGACCCCATTTGGGGTTTTCTTGGCAGAGATACTGGAGTGGTTTGCCATTTCCTCCTCCACCTCATTTTACAGATGAGGAAACTGAGGCAAACGGGGTTAAGTGACTTAAGCACTTTACAAATATTATTTCATTTGATCCTTAAGTGACACCCAGCTAATAAGTATCTGAAACTGGATTTGAACTTGGGTCTTCCTGACTCCAGGCTTGATACACATTTGATACACACACACATATATACATATACATATATATATATATATTTGTAAATATGAGAAAGATTTCTGATTTCATTGGTATGGGAATCAGAGATTCCTGGTGGAGGAACTTCCTATACAAAACAGACACACATTTGTGATTTAGTAGCTGGGTCTTAGGGATCCTGAGAAGTTTAAATGACTTGATCACATGATAAAATTTTGTGACCACATAATGGTCACATAATAAAAATGAGAAGTAGTCGAGGTATGTTGCTGGCTCTAAAGTCTGGAGGTCTTCTGTCTAGTCCCTCTTCAGCCTCCTTTATTGGACCATCATCTCTGTCTTGGTCCATAACTTTGGGTGTAGAACAAACCCATCCTGGTCCCTCTTCTTATTTCTCCCTATGTTCTCTCTCTTAGTGACCCCATCACCTGCCCTGGTTTCAGTCATCTTCATCCAGGTGACTCTCAGATCAACATTTCCAGCCCTAATCTCTTTTCTGAGCTCCATTCCCACATCACCAACTGCCTATTGAAGATTTTAGACTGGATGTCCGATAGGCACCTCAAAGTCCACATGTCTAAAACAAAACTCATTCTCTTCCTCCTCAACTCAGCCCTCCCTTCCTCATTTCTGTCAAGAGCATCACCATTCTACCAGTCACCCAGATTCACAACCTTGGAATCATCCTGAATTCTTCACTTTCCCTTAGTTCCCAAAATGGTCAGTTTCCAAATATCCTGCTTCTTCAACAGCTTTAGCATCTGACCCCTTCTCTCTACCTGCAGGGTTTGGGCACATATCAGCTCTCACTGGCTTATTGTAATAGCCTATAATTGGTCTCCCCCATTCAAATCTGTTCCCTCTGTTCTTCCCCAAGCTGCCCAAGTGATTTTCCTAAAGCATTGGTCTGATCTGTTGCTGCTCCGTATATCACTGGAACACTGGCAGGGGACCATCCAGCATGGCGCACCCACATCAAAGAAGGTGCTGTGCTCTATGAGCAAAGCGGAATTGCAGTAGCTCAAAAGAAACATGACATGTGTAAATTTAGAGCCATCTCCACTCCAAATGTTGATATGGACTATTTGTGCCCAACCTGGGGTAGAGCCTTCCAAGCTCGTACGGGTCTGATCAGCCACTGTCGGACACACTGTACATTGACTCCAACGTCATGATGTCATTTTGGTCCTCTTTGAGTACAAAGGACAACAATAACAACATTACTGTTGCTCCCTATTGCTTGGGAAAACACAAACTCTTCTGTTTGACATTTATACCCCTCCTTGGCCTGACTCCAGACTGCCTTTCCAGCTTTATTACACATGACTCCCTTTCACACGCACTAAGGTCCAGCTAAACTTGCTGTGCTTTATAGTGGGCTGTTCCCTTTAACCCCTGTTCCCACCACCAGGGACCCTCTCCTCTTCTCTTCATAGAAATCCTAATTTTCTTCAAAGTTCAGTTCAATTCACTACTTTTTACATGAGTTTTCCTGAGGTAGTTCAGTGGAGACAGCACTGGGCTTGTAATCAGGGAGATTCATCTTCCAGAGTTCAAATCGGGCCTCAGATATTTACTAGCTGTGTGACCCTGGGCAAGTCACTTAACCCTGTTTGCCTCAGTTTCCTCATTTGGAGAATGAACTGGAGAAGGAAATGGCAAACTACTCCATTATCTTTGCTAAGAAAACCCCAAATGGAGTTTACAAAGAGTCAGACGCAACTAAAATGACTGAAAAACAACAAACTATTAGTATTCTGCTCCCAACTCAGTTGCCTTGTGTTTACTTTACAAATATTTGTAGGTATATATTGTCTCCTGGGGCAACTAGGTCATACAGTGGATAGAGCGCTGGGCCTGGAGTCTAGAAGATTCAACTTCTTGGGTTCAAATCTAGCCTCAGACATGTAATAGCCGTGTGGCCCTGGGCAAGTCACTTATTCCTGCCTCAGTTTCCTAATTTGTAACATAGGAAGAATAATAGCACCTCCTCCCTCTGGGGGTCATTGTGAGGATCAAATGAGGTGATAATTGTAAAGTGCTGGTGTATAGTAGGCACTATGAAATGCTGATTTCCCTTCTTGGATTTCATCTAGTGCCAGGCACTAAATACTGAGAGTACAAAGACAAATACACTTTTCCAGTGTGCCAGGAGCTCCCAGTCCAATGGGGTAGACAATATGGCTGCAGACTGTTCATACAAGATAGAGGATTCATGATAGGGAATCTCCGAGGGAAAGAATGGGGGTAGGGAGCATCAGGAAAGGGCCCTTGCAGAAAGTGGAACTTGAGTTGATCTTAAAGGAGGCAGAAGCAAGAAGGAAAGAGTATCCAGGCATGAGAACAGTCAGTGAAAATGCTGGGAGGGTTTTGTTTGAGTATCAGCAGGAAGACAGGTGTTTCTGGATTGCAGAGTAAGTGGAAGGAAGTAAAGTCTTGGAAGACAGGGAAGGTAGGAAGGCGCTGGATTATGAACCGACTTTGGGGCAGTTCAGGGAAGGAGTCTGGCTGCTTGTTGCCGGGTAGGGATCAAAAGTTTGCTTTGGATAATCCACAAAGTGGAAAGTTTACTGTGGATGATCGAGGTGGATGGTTAACCAATTCCCTCTTATTTCCCCCTCACTCCCAGCCTCCCAACTGTGCTCCTTTCTCCAACCCCTGTCCTGTCTCTTGCATGTAGCTCCCACACACTAGAAACCCAGCTGCTAGCTGGGTCCTATTTCATGGGCAGCGTCTTCCTTGGGCAGTCCTAAGGCAGGGGATGCTCAAGAGCCACCCTGGCGAAGAATCGGTGTTTGGGATCTTTGGGGTGTGAGAATATTCTCGACCAGGAGCCCCTATGCCTATCTCAGGTGTGGGGGACCATGGATACTGCATCCTCTCGGGGCTATTTCCTGGTTGCTGCTGGTTTCATGTAACCCTCTCAGGCAGCCAGGAAATCAGCTCTGTGGCATACAGAAAGCCATATGGAATTCCACTTTTAAGTCCTTCGGAACTCCCAGAAAAGACTTTTCCGATAGAATCTTGACTTTAAGCTATGAATATTCTACTCGAAATTGGATTCTCTTCTTTTCTTGCACATATTAAAAAACAAAAACCTTGCCTGACTTCTGAGTTGACCAGGCAGAGGCTCCGTGTTAGGTCAAGCCGACAAGTATTCATTAAGGGACTGGCATGTGCCAGGCACTGTGCTAAGCAGTAAGGACACAAAGAAAGGCAAAACTGCTCCCTGCCTTCAAGGAACTCCCAGTATAATGAGGGAGAGAGCATGAAAACAACTCTGTACAAACAAGTCAGATAGAGAATCACTTGGGGGTAGTCTCAGGGGCAAGGCACTAAGGTTAAGGAGTTCTGGGGAGGGCTTCTTGCAGAAGGTGGGATTTGAAGGAAGTCAGGAGGCAGAGACGAGGAGGGAGTGAATTCCAGGCTTGGGGAACAGCCAGAGAAAAGACACAGTTGGACGATGATACTGCATCTTGCAAAATATAGCAGGGAAGTCAATGTCGCTGAATCATAGAGTGCCCAGGTGGAAAAAGTCTGGAGAGGTAGGAGGGAGCAGGTTATGGAGGATTTTAATAGCCAAACAGAGGATTTTAGATTTAATCTGAATTAGGGTTATGACATGGTCAGACTTTCACTTTAAGAAGATCACTTTGACTGCTGAGTGGAAGATAGACCGGAGTGGAGAGAGACTTAAGGCAGGTAGACCAAGCAGTGGCCTCCTTGATAAAAGCAAGATGCTCCAACTTAAATGATGGCTCTGGGCCTCAGTTTCCTTAAATGTAAAAGGAAGTGGTTAGACTCCAGCTCCCTTTCAGCTTTGGATCAATGATTCCTCAATGCTGTATAAAGAGAACTTAGGGAAGAGTGCTAAATATGGGAGAAGAAGACCTGAGTTTGAATCCCAGCTCAGTACCTTAGTTACCAAGGGGTGACCTTGGGAAAGTCACTTCAACACTTGGAGCCTCCATGTGGTATTGTTCAGTCGTTTTAGCTGTTTTCTACTCTCTGTGACCCTATTTGGGGTTTTCTTGGCAAATATACTGGAATGGTTTGCCATTTCCTTCTCCAGCTCATTTTACAGATGAGGAAACTGAGGCAAGCAGGTTTAAGAGACTTGCCCAGGGGTCACACAGCTAGTAGATATCTGAGGCTGAATTTGAACCCTGGTCTTCCTGACTTCAGGTTGAGCTCTATATCCATTGTGGTGCGCAACTGTCCCTGGAGCCTCAGTTTACCCATATGTAAATAAGAGTTAAATGGCCTCTGTGGTCCCTTCCAGTCCTAAATCTGTGTTCCTAGGATCATTGAGGTTCCTTCCAGCCCCAAATTTGTCATCCCAAGATCCGCAAGGTCCCTTCTCCAATTTTAACATTTCAGGATGACCAGTTGCATCCTGTAAGCAATGATTCTAAGTGGAGTTGCATCAGGAAAAGATGCATTCTTTACGGAATGAACGCCATCATGTCATTCCATCTCTGGGGCTGTCCTATAGGGTGAGGTTGGAGAGCGCAGAGTGCGACCGTTGGGGGGAGGACGGAGGAGAAGGGGAAGATGTCTATTTTTCTCCATCCCAGCCACCTTGGGCTATGTTAGGAAAAGGCTGCTCTTGTACCAAGTTGGAGCTGGGTAGAAGCTCCTCCCCTGGGGTGGTGGAACAGGAAGAGGTGGGGGGTCAGGAGCTCCGCTGTGTCTGTTCAGAGAGAGTGTGTGTCTGCGTGTGCGTGCGTGCATGTGTGTGTGTGTGTGTGTGTGTGTAGTTACCGTTACCATTTTATTATGTGTGTGTCTTATATTACAGCCATGCTGAACATCAGCGGCCAGAGAGAGAGGAGAAGGGAGGAAAAGCCTGTTTACACAGACTGCAAACCGCCTGGGGAATAGCGCAGTAAAGGAAGTGAGCCCGCTCTCTGTCTGACTGCTCCAACTTCCTGCTCTCTCTCACACACAGCAGAAAAAAGAGAGAGAGAGAGAGAGAGAGAGAGAGAGAGAGCGACAGAAAAAAAAAAGGGGGGGAATCAGGATCTCATTACAAGAGAAACAGACCGTTCGCAGACGCCTGTCAGCATGGAAAATCAGGGGATTTTACCCAGTTCCTCTTAAAATATTACCCAGCAGAAGAATTGGTTAAAGCTCATCCGACATCTGGGTAAGTTGAGGGGGCTTCGCTCGCTTGTGCGGTTGCAAAGTGAGAGCTGCTGCAAAGTTTGCGTGCTCTTCGGGGGCCGGGACTAGGGGTATCGGGTGGGGATCTCTGCGGGGCGGGGGGCCCTCTCCTGGGGACGGCTGTTTTGTTGCAGAGGCTGTGTGTGTATGGGTATATGCGTCTGCAGCTGGACAGACGGACCCATGCTGCTTGAGCTCCCTTGGCGGCCACTCCCCGGGGCAGATACTCGCCCTGATCCTTGGGCCGTCTGCCCCACTTTGTCTGCTCCTGTGACCAGCGGGTTGCAGGACTACTTTCTGAGCCTCCTTATTCTGGAGCAGGGGAGACAAAAGCAGTAGGGATGCTCTTACATCTTCGGGGCGCTCCCCCTTTTTCCTGTCTAGAGTACTTGCAGTGGGGAGTGAGGCGCACCCCGAAGGGTAAGGGGGGGTGGATGGGGAGGGATGGACAGGGAAGATTGGAGACTCCTCCCCAATCTTTCAGGGAGAGTGTCTGGAAGGAAAGGGGGCAGAGAGGACAGCTGTTTGAGCCTTGGAGGGTGTGCTTATTTCAGCCCTGAGTTTAGAAGAGGCTGCAGCCGTCCTAGGTGGACCTCTAGGGTGGAGGGAGGGCAAAGCCTCTTCTGAAGAAGTGAAGGGTTCTGGAGGAGGGGAAATGATGGCACTTCTTGGGGGAAGAGGTGGAGGTGGGATGGGGAAGAGAGTATGGAGCAGTCACTCTGGGGAGAGCCCTGACCTCCCTTCCCACCCCATGTGGGACATTTAAAGGTCCCTGAAGCTAGCAGAGATTGGAGCCAGGGCCAAGAGCAGGGGAGATGTATGCTTCAGCCCGGCCAGTACTGCTTTCAGAGAGTGCAAATGTTTGTCAATAAAGTGTAGGGGGTGGGTAGGCGTGACATTGCGGGGAAGGTTGCTTGTGCATTTTCTTTTTCTTTTTCCAGTCAAAAAAGGAGTTTTGGGTTTGTTGGCTAGGCTTCCCCAGCTGATCAAAGTGTGTGCTGGGAGGAGGAGGAGGAGGAGGAGGAGGAGTCATTTCTGGGGCTGGGGGTGGGAGCAAGCGCTATGATTTCAGAAACTGCAAAAGGGGCTTTAAAAAAAAAAAGAGGAGAGTGTCGGGAGAATTTCTGGCTTGTCTGGAAACAGGAGGACTAATTGCCATGCGCTTCCGCTTTGAAACTGGCACCAGACAACATCTTGAAAATGAGTCACTTCAGCAGCTCACAAAGAAACTCTGTGGTTTTTCTCCTGCTCAGGTTTATGTATTTGCGCTTTTTACAGTTTCCTTTGTAGTCTTCAAGAGTCTCTCCAGCCCCCAGCCCCCTATTCCTGCCGTGCCGCCCCCCCCCCCCCCCCTTTCACCCCCCCCCCCCCCCCTTTCCCCCCCGCCCCCCCCCCCCCCCAACTTTTTAAAGCCCCCTGGCCCGCTTTGCCACTTTCCACCCTCCTGGAAAAAAAAAAGGGGGGTGGGGAAGAGAAAAAGGAGAGAGTTGTTTTTGGATTTGGCTTTGCAGGAGAAGGTTAGAAAGACTGATGCTGCAGGGGGAAAAAAGTTCCCTGAATTTTCCACTGGCTTTTGCAGGAAGAGAGCCCCTTCAGTCACCGCTAAGTAATGTCTACACACACACACACACACACACACACTCTCTCTCTCTCTCTCTCTCTCTCTCTCTCTCTCTCTCTCTCTCTCTCTCACACCCCAACTAATCTCATTAGGAGTTTCCGTTCTTTTAACACAGGAGGGTTTTTGTGAAGCCAACCCCTGCCCTGCCTTTCTCAGACAGAGCCCAGCGACTGAAAGGGAGACAAGTTACGTCTTTATTTATTTAGGGGCTCAGGAACAAAACAAGACTTTCCAGGCTCAGCAGCTTTGCAACGAGTATAGCCCCTGAAACTTTTGCAGACTCTCATCTCTCCCTTTGCCTTTATTACTATTATTTTTTTCTTTTTCTGGCCAGCCAGCTTGCCTTTCCCCTTCCCTAATTTGTTTTGCATGTGTTTTGAGCCTTTTTGGCTTCCAGAGTTTCTTGCAGACCCATCTTCTCAAATATTTACTGTAGTTTTGGTTGGGGTGGGGAGGATAGGGTTGGGGAGGGAGAGAGAAGCTGAAACATGTTCCAGACATCTATTAATGACCCTAAATCAATTTCAGATCCCCGTTGCCAAGCAAAATAACCCTCTGATATCTCCCCCTCTGTTGTACAAGTTTATTTGGAAAAGGTCAGTTATGAGTTTAAATTTATGGGGATTATAAAGTTAGAGATTGTCTTAGAAGGTTCCTGGATCTGTCCATAGAGAAAGCTGCCTATAATCAGATTTTTTTTTAGAGGTGCCAGTAGTAAACTTGCAAGTAGAAATTGTGTGTGTGCGAAAGACTCTGGCATTTATATGGTAGTTATGAAAAGGATGAAAGCTTTAGCAGATAAGTTTGTTTTTTTTTTAACCTTTTGTGATTGCAGAGAAATGTAGTTATTCCATTAAAAAGATAAAGGGGTGTTAAATTGAGCAAAAAAAATTGAGAGATTGAGCTTGAGAGACACTTGAGAAGTGCCCTGTGACCCTTTTCTATCTTGGAGTATTAGAAGATTTTGTAGTTGCTGGATACCTTAGGCAGATCCAATACCCCACTTCAGGGGGCACCTTGGTGTAGTTAGAAGTGTTGGACTTAGAAACTTACTGAATTGAGTGGAATTGAATTGTGCTTCAGATACTGACCCTATCACTTGTGGAGGGAGTGGGCAAGTAACTGAGCCTCAGTTTCTTTGTCTGTAAAACTGGGATAGAATAGGAGTACTTTGGGTAACCTCTCTCTAGTGGTCTTTGGGAAGAAGGTCCTTTGTAAACTTTAATGGATCATATACATATGGATTGTTAAGGAGAGGGAAATTGATTAGCAATATGGCCTCAGGGTCAGGAAAACCTGGGTTCTAGACTGGATTGTGATCCTTACTGGCTGCTCAGTGATTTTAGGCAAGCAAGTCCCTTAATCTCTCAGTTTCTCAGGCAACTAAGACTGTTTCTTCGAAGGTGCTGACCTACATTATCAGAAGGAATTCCCTCATCCTCAAGTCTTAAATTCAGTCTCTATCAAATCAGATTCAGTCTCTATCTCATTATTAGAATATAGCAAAGCAATCTGGCCAGTGTGAATTGATCTCTCCTCGTTGACCAGGTACAGTGGAGGAAACTGAGGCAACCAGAGGTTATGTGACTTGACTAGGTTCACACAGCTATTAAGTATTTGAGGCTGGATTTGAACTCAGATCTTCTGCCTCCAAGCACTAGTTGTCTCTTCTTTCTTTTTATCCAATAGGCAGATATGCATATTTGTTCCCTACAAAGCTGATAGCAGAAGGATTACTCTAACAAAAAGCTTTCAGATTAGTGGTCTGGTCCCCCTGAGATTTCTTTAAGGATGGAGATTTAGGGCATTCCCATTTTTAGATACTGCCCCTCTTAAAATTTAAAAAGCTGAAGGTCTTAGAATTCAGACTGTTGCTTGGAATGCATTGGGTCTGATCACGATTTCATATTTCACTACTGGACTGGACATTTAAAGTTGTAATCTTCAATGCTGTCAATGCACAGATAAATTATATTTTTTTCTTGAAAAAAAAATACAGTAAATTGCATTGATACTATCCCAGTGGCATAGCTTTTTTGGCCACATTGGACAAGTTTTAGGTTTCTAGGCTTCTGGACATTCAAGTAATGCTGCTTATAGGAGCTTAGGCTTTTAGAAATGGAAGGGACCCCTGAGTTCATCTAGGGCGGGGGTTCTAACCTGCTTCTGTGTATCCTGGAGGCGTTTGGGTGATTGTTGAAGCCAACAAATCTTTTCTCAGAATCATGTTTTTAAATTGCATAAAACAAAATACACAGGATTACAAAGGAAACCAATTCTATTGAAATAGTTACGAATATTTTTGTAAAGTTCATGGACCCCCCAGGTTAAGAACCCCTGATCTAGTCCAACCTATACATAGCAGCTAGCAGTTACATCGAATTTTAAGGTTTGCAAAGCTGTTTAGTCTGTTGTCTCATTTGATCGGTTTACACATGGACAAACTGAGGTCTAGAGAAGAAAAGTGACTTCCCAGGACAACACAGAGAGTGAGTGTCATACCTGAGAGTCAAACCCAGGTCTTTGGATGCCAAATCCAATATTCTTTCCACTGTACCAAACTGTTAAGACTGTATTGGGTTCAAGAAAGATTTATTAGGCAGAAGCTACTGATCATCATAGTGAATAGAATGGAGGATTAGTAGTTGGAAAGACCTGATTTCAAATCCCTCCTCAGACCCATTAGCCATTTCACTTAAATTCTCTGTACCTCACTTTGCTCATCTGTAAAATGGGGGGGGTGGGCTCTAGATCCTAAGGTCAGTACAGTCTTTTGAACTACAATAACCTAGTTCCTGGAGACACAAAGACAAAAGTGAACAAACTAGAAATAGTGCCTACCCTCCATTTTCTTGGAATGACTGATGTTAGGTGAAGTAGGAGAGAAAATATAGATTATTTGCTGACCCACCTGAATGTTGTGGCTTCACACATTGAAAGAGGAAGGGAATCTGCATTTAGCAAGCACCTACTGCATGCCAGGTGCTGTGCTAAGCACTTTCCAAATATTATTTCATTTGATCCTCATAACCCTTAGAAGTAAGTACTATTATTATCATCCCCATTTTACAGTGGAGGAAACTGAGGCAACCTTGACCAGGATTACATAGCTAGTAAGTATCTGAGGCTGGATTTGAGCTTGGGTCTTCCTGCCTCAATCCACTGTACCACCCACCTGCCCTTTCTTCTTTTTCATCAGGAATAAAATCTTAAAATGGAATAATATGCGTGGATATATCCCTGAGATGATGTCTGGTCATCTGCTTTTATAACATCACTAAGGGGTTTAGAAATATGGCTTGACTCTCTTCCTAAATATACTCCTAAGCAAGGTGCTTTTTGGGCAGTAGGTGAGAAATGATATTGCTTCTTAATCTTAATAGCTCACATTGATGAGATACTTCACCGTCAGTAAAATAATGAAAGTTCTGTAATAAATCAACAAATAATTACAAAGTATCCAGGGAGCAGCATACACAGAGACAAAACTATGCAGCCTCTGCCCTCAAGGACCTTACATTCTTTTGAGAAGAAACAACATATCTGTATATAATTCAATATAACATATAAACAAAATAAATACAAACTAATTTTTTGGGGGGGAGGATAAATAGGTGAGGGGATCAAGAAAGACCACATATAGGAGATAGAACTTGAGTTGAATTTTGAAGGAAGCTGGAAGTTCTCAGAAATGGAGGTAAGGAGGAAATGCATTCTGGGAATCTGTTATTATTATTTTATTTTTCAGTCTCATTCCTATAAAAATGGGCCAAGAATAAGTCAGCATCTTGCTATTATTCATTTAAATGTAACATTTTAGAGAAGGGGTTCTTAACTGCTTTTCTGTCATGGATGCACTTTAACAAAGTCTGCTGAAACCTGTGGACCCCTTTGTTTTTAAATGCATAAAATAAAGTGCGTAGGATTATGAAGGAAACCCATTATATTTGAATGTAGTTATCAAAATATTAAAACTCATTTCATGGACCCCTGGCTAAGAACCTCTGTTCTAGAAACCAGTGTTTTTGTTACTGCCGTGTTGTCTCATACAGAGACAAGAATGCTGGGTGTAATAGCAATAGCCTGCATCTATACAGCACTTCAAAGTTTGCAAAGTTCTTTACAAATATTATCTCATTTGATAAAACACAATAGCCCTGGGAGATAGGCAGTTTTATCATCCCCATTTTTCAGATGAGGAAAATGAGGCAGACAGCAAGTGGTGAAGTGACTTGCCCAGGGTCACACAGCTAGTTAAGTGTCTAAATCTGAGGATTTAGAGTCAAAGAATCACTGTTCAAATCTTGGGTCTGTTAATTAACACCTCTGGGATTACATATAAAATCCTCTAGAGTTCAAAGGGCTTCATAAATGGGCCCCCTCCTACCCTTCCAGTCTTCTTATATCTGACTCCCCACTATGTTCTCTGTGACCCAGTGACACCAGCTTCCCCAAAGTTTCTTGAACGGGACGCTTCAGCTCCTGACTCGGGGCATTTTTACTGGCTGTCCCCCATGCTTGGAATTTTCTTCTTCCTCATCACTGCTTCCTGGCTTCCCTGGTTTTCTTCAAGTCCCAGCTAAAATTGCAACTTCTCCCAGAAACCCTTCCCAGTACTCCTTATCTTATGCCTTCCTTCCCTCTGTTGATAATACCCAATTTATCATATATCATTCATATATGTATGTGTATATATTCTCTAATATATAGAAATATCCTATTTATTATTTATTATGTATATATCTTCTCTAATATATATAAAATCTCCAATTTATCATGTATTATGTGCTGTAACTATAGTCTCCAATTTATCAGCTGTATATGTATTCTCCTATTTATAAAGTCTCTAATTTATCATATATTATGTATAGATATTTTGTATATAGTCTCCAATTTATCATATATTATGTGTAGATATATTCTCCAATATATATATGTAGTCTCCAATTTATTATATATAAACTCTCCCATAAAAATATATAACCTCCAATTTATCATATAGCACGTATATGTATATAATGTCCCGTATAGATCTATAACCTCCAATTTATCACATATCTATCTATCTATATATATACATATATATATATATATATATACACACATACACACAAAAACAAAATATATATCTTGTCTTCCTCGTTAGACTGTAAGTTCCTTGAAGGAAAGGACTGTTGTTTTTGTTTGTTTGCTTTTCTTCATATGCCCAGTGCTTAGCACAATGCCTGATGCCTTAGTAGGCACTTAATAAATGTTTGTTGACTGACAGCATAGTGCCTAGCACATAGTAGGTACTTGATAAATGCTTTTTGACTGACTCTGTGACCTTGGACAAATCACTTAACCTCTCTGGGCCTCAGTTCCTCAATGGTAAAATGAGAGGATTGAACTCATTGGGCCCCTAACGTGCCTTCTGGTTCTGATTCTATGATTCTTTGATTTTTGTGGGGGCAGCTAGATGGTGCAGTGGATAGAGCACCCGGACTGGAGTTGGGAAGACCTGAATTCAAATGTGACCTCAGATGCTTCCTACCTCTGTGACCCTGGGCAAGTCACTTCACGCTGTTTGCCTCAGTTTCCTCATCTGGAGAATGAGCTGGAGAAGGAAATGGCAAACCACTCCAGTATATTTGCCAAGAAAACCCCAGATGGGGTCATGACGAGTCAGGCACCACTGAAACAACTGAACGACAAAAATGATCTTTGTTGATAGAGTTTAGACAGAAACAGTCCTGGGACAAGTTATTATATGGATATTATGCTTTTATATTTAATGGATTATTACATGGATAGATAGAGAATTTTTTTGGTAATTGAATACAAGTATTGTTAATTCTCTTCTTATTATTCCCATTTTATAAGTGAGTATACTGAGGTTTCCTGAGGTGAATTGACTTGCCCTACTTTCACATGCCACTGGGTTTATGGCTGGAGCCCAATTCTAGCACTCTTTCAGGTGCCAGATCCCTATATTTATGGATGTTTAAGAAAAAAAAAAACTCTTTTGACTCAATTTCCTCTTCGGTGCAATGAGGGGTTTGGAGTGAGTGACCTCGGAGACCCCTTCCAGGTCCTCGAAGTCCTATAACTTGCACGTATTACTTCCAGAAGCACCTTCCCATAGAATGTTTCAAAACAATGAGCTCATTAAAGAAATTAATTAAAAACTCTCTCCAGGCATGCTTTTACTTCCTGGAGTGAAGGAAAAGCTTTGTTTTCACTGAAAATGATTTACTGCTTGCTAATTCACAGCTCCGCTTTCTTCCAGGCCCTCGAAGTGACTCAGTCACCAGTCAAAGCTCCCTGAGAGGTGTGAATCCTTCACTCCTGTGGCTTTTGAGGGTGGCATGCCATCCGCTTTGTTCCCGAGTAGGAAAGATGAGGAAGTTGGCCGTGTGGTTGCTGAGGGGCTAGGCAGCCATACACAGAATGAAGAGTCCGGAGTGTCACTTGGCCAGTCAGGCAAGGACTTGCCTTGGGCGTGTGGCTTTTTTTAAGGCAGGAATGATCACATGTGTCTTGAGCTGACTCTTAAAATCATCCCAGCTCCCTGGCTGGGTTGTCAGTGGTCCGGACTTTGACTCAAGGATCATAAATCTCGACTTGGAAGGAATTTTCAAGGTCAAATGAAAGCTCGAACTCAGGTCTTCTGACTACAAAATTCAGGATATTTCTACTGCCATGGTGGCTAATCTGGTACTAGGAAAATGAATGGGTATTTCACCCAGAGTTATTGTTCAGTGGGCCCATTGGTTGGCTATGAAGTGTTGACTCATAGTTCTCGAGCTGGAAGGTGACCATATAGTCCAACTTTCTCCTTCTTTTAGATGAGGAAATTGAGGCTTACTGTAGGAAGTAATTTGCCCAGTGTCACAGAGACAGGAAGTCCCACCATCAGAATTTGAACCCGGGTCCTCTGACACTAGCACAGCTGGTGGTTTTTCCATCATCCTGATTGTCACGACCTAATGCATTGAAGCAACATTTTCTACAGGGTCAGTAGGTGTGTTTATAGTTTGGTTGACTAGCCTGCCTCCTCTTCCGGGAATGTTTAGGATTCTTGAAGGGCCGAGCTTCTGGGATAATGAAGTGGCTCGTTGCTCTCTCGGTGACTTTAAGTATGAGTCATGATTTTCAGCCTAACGTGAAGGTATAGTAACAGGAAGTTCGCTCTGCTACAAATCCAAAGAAAATGTTAGATGATGGCGGGAACCAAGCCAGATAAAGTCGGAAATACACCTTGTCTCTTGCAAACATTATCCTTCAGAGACAAAAAAAAAGGAAGGTGGGAAGATAGTTCCTCTATACTTAGAATTGGTCCATCATCCCCACTTTGTTGTGTAACCTCCTGGTGAACAAGACATTTAGATTTTGAGAGATTTGAATTTTTTTTTTTCCATCCAGGGCTCATCAGATTGAGAGTCTATGTAGTTAACTGATTGAGAGTCTATGTAGTTAACTGAAAGTAATGAAAACTTGGAAGGTAGCTACTCTGGGTGTTTGGAGTGGTAAGGCAGCCTCCCACATCCCCACCCCTGCCTCCACCCCAGGGGAGTTAAGCCTGCCTACGTTTTCCCATGCCCATCAAAAAAGAGCTTTCTGCAAACCCTCAGAAACCATCCAGTCTGGTCTCTAATGCTTCTCGAAATCAGGCTGGTGTTTCTTCCATCCAATACAGGAAACACCTGTTAAGAGTCTACAGGTAAATTGGGCTTCCTTGATCAGGATAAAAAAAAAACCAACAAACTCAACCAAAGTGGCCTTAAACGTCACACATTTTGTGCTTGATTTTACTTAATATGTTTTGTCTTGCATCATCTGTTTTACCCCTTTTATCTTTTGCTCTCTCCTTCCCAGAGAGCCATTCTTTATGACAAAGACATTTTTTTTTAAAAGAGAAAGAATAAGGAGAAAAATTCAGCAAAACACATCAATACGTTGAAAAAAAAAATCCGATATCATATGCCTTGGATCACCCCCTCTTCTCGTCTATGAGGAAACTGAGGTCCAGGGAAGCCAAAGTTACTCAGAGTCCCATAAGATGTGAATGTTAGGGCCAGGGTTCAAATCTGTGAGGGTTCTAGCCCTAGGGCTGGTCCAACTCCCTTATTTTATAGGTAAGAAAGTTACAAAACAGGAGGTTAAGTGACTTGGCTAAGGGCACATAGTCAGAATCATTGAAGGTAAGATTTGAACACAGATCCTCTGACTTCAGTGCTCCTCACAGGGCGCCAGACAACTCCTGCCATTGACTCTATTATTGATGCAAGTTAATAGGTTTTATGGAAAGTAATTATTTCGTTGTTGTTGTTGTTGTTTTTCAAATGAAATAGGATTTGAATCAAGCTTAGGATCTTGGCCTTTTGGAGCAGGAAGGGACCTTGGCTGGGTTTGTAACTTTCCTCTTAGACCTAGATGGTCATTCCCTCTGAGAAAAGGCAGGTATGACTTTGAGTAAATATAAATATTAATATGAGCATAAGCAATTAATCCTTTTAAAGGCAATGAGGTATAATGGAAGCAGTACTGGACTGGGAGCCAGGAAGGCCTGGGTCTGAATCCAGGCCATATATTTTGCTGGCTGGGTGGCCCTGAGTAAAGTACATCATTACTTATCTGTAAAATGGGAATAATAATAGTACCTATCCCACAAGGTTGTTATGAGGGTTCAATGAGGTAATATACATATGAACTACTATTATTTTTCTTTTGGGAATTGGGAAAAACTAGATAAAAGAATTCAAGTAGAGGGCTTTAGAAAATGAGCATTAGAAATTGGTTTGAAAATGCATAGACCATATTTCCAATTATTTACAAATGGTTGGTGGCTGGTTCCCTTTTCCATGTTCAAGGAGGGCAAGCATGAAGACCAGAGGACCTGGGTTCAAATCTGACTTTATAAATCACTACTTTATGTGGCCTTGGGCAAATCCACCTCAGTTTCCTCATCTGCAAAATGAGGGGATTGTAGTAGATGGCCTCTGAGGTGTCTTCTGACTCTGGATCTAGGACCCCATGAACATTGTGGTGGTAGTGGCGGTGGCTTGTAGGCTTTTGGCTGGAAAGCACCATAGAGGTCATGGAGCTCAACTCTCCCATTTTACAGGTGAGAACATTTAGGCTCAGGTAGATTGAACAAATTGCCCAAGGTCACATCACTAGTAAGCGTTGGAAATGAGATGTGAACCTAGATTTCCTGACTGCTAAATGCAGCATCCAATCGTCATGTGTAATGTTGCTTTGTAAATTACCATAAAGTTTAAAAACTCTACCATATTCTCTATTTTTAAACTATTTAATTCTTATTGATATTTTTATTTTTACATCACCTTCATTTCTGAATTTATCTCTCTTTTACCACCCAGCAAGCCATTGATTCAAAAAACATACAAACAAGAAAAAAGCAGTTTGTTAAAACTAAGAAACGTATCAGTATAGAAGGGATACATGGCTAAAGTGTGGTAGAACTGGGACTTGAATGAACCTAAGACTTCTGACCCCCAAGTTCAGTGTTCTCCCCTTATCCTACCCAGTCAGTCATCCCTTGTAACTAATAATAATAATAATTGAAAGAAAGATCAGAAAAGCAATTGATAAAAACTAAATATCATATCAACCAAACCTGACAGTGTATATACCATTTTACACCCATAGCCCCCCACTTCTTCAAAGAACATAGTGCAGTGTGTTTGTCATCTCCTTTTTGGAACCAGGCTACTTTTAACTGCAACAGACACCATCCCATCCAATTCTTTGAGAAGAATTTAGACTCTTGAAGAAATAAGCTTGGTTTTTTGGTCAATAATCTTTGCAGTAGCCTTTAAAAAAAACTGAAAAAACAAAAATACTTTATTGTTCCACATAATGTAACTCTTTCTGAAAAAAAAAATAGATTTTTCAGTGCTTAATAACAATTGACCCTTCTGCTATTTCAGAACAAACACTTACTGGCTATGTGACCTTGGGAAATTTATTGAGTCTACCTAAGCCCTAAATGTTCTCATCTGTAAAATGGGGGAATTGAGCTCGATGACCTCTCAGGTGCTTTCTAGCCCAAACCCTACAAACCATAGGAACTTCCCTCCTTCTTTTTTCCTGCAGTTTTTCCTTGGGGGAGAAACATGGTCACCAGGTTCATTTGATAGCATCTCTACCTGGATGGCCTTAGACAGATCACTTAACCTCCTTAGTCATCAGGTTCCTCATCTATAAAATGAGAGAGTTGGGCTGGATGGCCTCTCAGGTCCTTTTCAGTTCAAGAACCATTTGGCATTGAAAGCCAATAACTGTATAACTTGGTCTCTCGCTCTGCTTTTCCAGCTTCTTATACCTTATGCTCCTCCCCGCCTTTGATATTAGTGCCTCCTCTCTGAGATTATCTAATTTGTCATGTCTGTATCTTGTTTATACATATTTGTTTGCATGTTGTCTCCTCTGTTAGACTGTAAGCTCCCTGAGGGCAGGGACCCTCTTTTACTTTTCTTGGTATCCCCAGTACTTAGCGCAAGACCTGGCACACAGTAAGTGTTTAATAAATGCCTGTTGACCCTCAAGGTCCTTTGATTTACTTGGCAGGTCCTCGAACAGGAGTCTCCATGCTTTTGGATGGGTTATCCTCCATGCTTAGAATTCCCTGGCCCCTCACTTCCAACTCTACATTTCACTGTCTTCCCTAAAGACTCAGCTTATATCCCTCTTTCTCCTCTTTCTTTCAAATTCCTCTAGAACCCTTTCCTGCTTCCCTTCAGCAGCTAATACAGGGATTCTTGACCTATTTGGTTTCATAGAGACCTTTGGCAGTCTTGTAAAACCCGACTCAACGTAAGTTCATGAAATAGTCAAATTGAAATAGTTAAATAAAACTAATATAGTTAAATTGAAATAGTTATATAAAATTAATATAGTTAAATTGAAATGGTTAAATAAAATTAATTTCATGAAAAAGTTAAATTCATGAAATAAAATACATAGGATTATAAAGGAATCCAATTGTATTGAAATACAATGATCAAAAAAAATTTTTGTAAAGTGTACAGGCTCTAGGTTAAGAACCCTGTCTCTAGGACCTTCCCTTCTGAGTTTACCTTCCACTCATTCTGTATATATCCTTTAATAATACACATTGATGTCTACATGTCACAGTCTCCATTAGACTGAGCATCTTGAAGGCAGGGATATTTTCTTTGTTTTCTTTGTCAACTCCAACCTTCACTCTGAAAGCGCTTAGAACAGGGTTTGGCACATCTGTTGTTGTTCAGTCGTGTCTGACTCTTTGGAGTGGTTTGCCATTTGCTTCTCCAGCGTGTCCCCATTTTACAGATGAAGAACTGAGGCAAACAGGGGTGAGTGACTTGCCCAGGGTCACACAGCTAGTAAGTGTCTGAAGCCAGATTTGAACTCAGAAAAAAGAATCTTCCTGACTCTGGGCCTGGCGCTCTATCTACTGCATCACCTAACTGCCCCATAGTAAGTGCCTAATAAAGGTGCTTATTTACTGACTGGCTGTGTGATCTCACCAGATAATCCCTAATCTTGTGGTGTTGATATTGAAGAGAAGGCTGATGGGATGGTGGCCATTGGCTCTGTTAGGGTCAGAATGTTGAGAAGAATTATGATTAACAAAAGAATCCATAGGACAGTGGGCTTGAAAAGGTCTTTCTCTGTGATCTTTCCAAGACAAGACCCCATTCCAGCCATCCCCTAAGCATTGATAAATATCTGTCCATTTTGAAGACCTTGTATTTATTTTGTGTCTGTTTCGTCTGTTTGTGGCAGCTAAGTATCAAATGCTGGGCCTGGAGTCAGAGAGTTGTTGTTTTTCAGTCATTTCAGTCATGTCTGACTCTTCATGACCCTATTCGGGGTTTTCTTGGCAGAGATACTAGAGTGGTTTGCCCTTTTCTTCTCCAGCTCATTTTACAGATGAGGAAATGGAGGCAAACAGGGTTAAGTGACTTTTCCAGGGTCACCCTGCTAGTAAGTGTCAGAGGCCAGAAGGAGTCAGGAAGACCTGAGTTTAAATCTGGCCTCAGACACTTACTTGGATGTATGACTATATGTATAATCTCTGTTTTCCTCAGTTTCCTGAACTGTAAAATGGGGATAATAATAGCACCTTCCTTGCAAGGTTGTTATAAGGATCAAATGAGATAATATTTGTAAAGTTATTGTAAAGATTAAATGAGATAATATTTGTAAAGTGCTTGGTACATAGTAGGTGCTTAATAAATGTTTATTTCTTTCCACTCCTTCCTATTTTGTCTTCATTTGAATACTTATTTCTATATGAGTTGTTTCCTTCTATAGAATGTAATCTCCTTGAGGTCAAGGGCTGTTTTAGCTTTGTCTTTCTGGCTTCATTATCTAGCACAGTGCTAGGCACATAATAAGCACATAAATGTTTGATGATTGATTCGCTAATCCCAATAAAAGATCTCTGAGCCCTAATTGGAAGCCGTCCCTAGTGTTCAATAGTCTGTGTGGTTGGCACTCAGACTCTGACAACATGTGCACAATTATAAACATACAGGAGAGAGAGGATAGGTCGGAAAGAAATCATAGAGGGACAGCACTAGCATTAAGAGGACTGGGAAAAGCTTCTTGAAGAAGGTGGGATTACAAGGTCATTAAAAAAAAAGAAAATTTGAAAAAACAAGAAGGTTGGATAGATGACCTCCAACCCCACCACCTCTAAACCCACAATCCTATGATGTCATAATGTCTCTTAGCTTCAGTTTCTTTACCTGTAAAATGAGTGGATTGTGTTAGATAATCTCGAAGCTCCTGGCTCCTTCTGTACTTGATCTTGTGACTTTAGAAATTCTTTCAGCTTTGGTTTCTTCCCCTGTCAAATGAAAGGTTGCATTAATTTTTCTCCGAGGTTCCTTCTAGTTCTCAAGCTAGCAGCCCCGGAACCTTTCTAGTGTTCTACCTACGATTGTTGCAGAAAGTATTCTCAAAGAATGAAATATGAATGGATTTTCCTGAGCTAATCTTTAGTGGCAAAGAAAATCTTGACTCTCCCTCCATTATGGAAGGAAATGAGATAGCCTGATGTACAGGTATCCCTCCCTCACCCCAACCAGCCTGATATAGTCTGGGTAAATAGGGATGTTCATCCAGTTGTGAATTGGGCTTTATTGGGAGCAGACTTGAGCTCTCCTTTTCCTCTTCTCTCCTTCTGGGGGCTGCAAACTCTTCTGGGGTTTTTGCATGGGCACAAGGAAAGAAGCCAACTTCTCCCTTCCCCCAAAGGGCCTGACTCTGTAGGCTCACTGTCATCTTGCTCTTTACTTGAGGATTTTGTGTGTGCTTGTTTCACCTTATCTGAGCATTCTTGGGGAAAGCAGTGACAATCTTTAACTTGCCCCTGGGCCATCTCTCATACCTCTTAGATGGATTTTTGAGCTGTTGGCATGTGCCAACTCCCTTCCCTGTGACTCTCTGCTTGAACTAAGACAATCCCTGAGATCTAGAAGGAAGGTAAGACTCAAAGGTTCACCATTTTAGAGCAGATATGAAAACTGAGGCCCAGAGAGGTCATAGGCTTAGAGATGAAAGGGAACTCAGAGGTCATCTGGCCCAACCCCCTCATTTTAGCAGGTAAGGAAACTGAGGCCCAGAGAGGTCATAGAATTCAAGCTGGAAAGAACTTAAGAGGTCATCTAGTTCTACCCATCATTTTACATTTAAAGAAACTGAGGCACAGAAAAGCAATAGGGTCATAGATTTAGAGCTGGAAAGGCTCTAATAGATCATGTAGTTCAGCTCCCTCATTTTGCATATGAGGAAAGAAGAGGTTAAGTGATTTGCCCAAGTTAAGGAACGGGTAAGTTAAGTGATTTGCCCAATGTCACATGGCTAGTAAGTAGTAGAGCTGAGACTGGAGAAGGAGGAGTCGTTCTCTTGCTTCCACCACTATTGGGGTCCCAGGGTGATTCCCCTTTAGAATCAGAAGGAGAGAACCTGGCCAATTACTTTATGAAAACTGAATTTGGTGGAGCCAAGATGGTGGAGTAAAGGCAGGGACTCCCCTGAGCTCTTTCCCAAATTCCTCCAAATACCTTTAAAAATGACTCTGAACAAATTCTAGAGCAGCAGACCCCACAAGAAGACAGAATAAAACAAATTTCCAGCCCAAGAAAACCTGGAAGATCAACAGGAAAGGTCTGTTGCACCAGGATAAAAGAAGAGCACAGGCCAGTCCAGCACAGACTGGGACCCAGCAAACTCAGAGCAGTCCTTGGGCAATTGAATCACTGGCAGCAGTGGCGGTTTCCAAACAACTGGTCAGAAGGAGATTACAAGGGTCTCTTTGCTAGCACTGAGGCAGGACTCTGTTGCTTTGCCCATACTTGGATCTGGGTTGCAGTCCTGGGTGGCAGTCCCAGGATGAGGAGGAACACTAGCACACCAGAGCTTGCAGCCACATTGGAGTGGGGATCATCCTCATAGTCATGGGGTTCCAAATTCTTGCATTGGGTTCCAAATTCTTGGAACTGACGTGGAAAATAGATCCAAGAGAAATAATTTAAAAATTATTGGACTGCCCTAAAAGCCATGACCAAAAAAAGAGCCTAGACATCATCTTTCAAGAAATTATCAAGGAAAACTGCCCTGATGTTCTAGAACCAGAGGATGAAATAGAAATAGAAAGAATCCACTGATCACCTCCTGAAAGAGATCCCAAAATGAAAACTGCCAGGAATGTGATAGCCAAATTCCAGAGTTCCCAGGTCAAGGAGAAAATATAGCAAGCAGCCAGAAAGAAACAATTCAAGTTTTGTGGAGCCACAGTCAGGATAACACAAGATTTAGCAGCTTCTACATTAAAGGATCAGAGGGCTTGAAATATATTCCAGAGGGCAAAGGAGTTAGGATTACAACCAAGAATCAACTACCCAGCAAAACTGAGTATAATCCATGAGGGGGATAAATGGACATTCAGTGAAATAGAGGACTTTCAAGTGTTCTTGATGAAAAGACCAGAGCTGAATAGAAAATTTCACTTTCAAATACAAGACTCAAGAGAAGCATGAAAAAGTAAACAGGAAAGAGAAATCATAAGGGACATATTAAAGTTGAACTGTTTACATTCCTACATGGAAAGATGATATTTGTAACTCATGAGATCTTTCTCAGTATTAGGGTAGTAGTAAAGAGGGCACAGGGTTAGTTGAATATGAAGGGATGATATCTAAAAAAGAAAATTAAAGTGAGAGAGGATTATACTGGGACAAGGAGAAAGGGAGAGGTAGGATGGGGTAAATTATTTCACATAAAAGAGGGAAGAAAAAGCTTTTACCATGGAGGAGAAGAGGCGGGAGGTGAAAGGGAATGAATGAATCTTACTGTCATTGGATTTGGCTTAAGGAGGGAATAACATACACACTCAATTGGGTATGGAACTCTGTCTTACCCTACAGGAAAATAAGGGGGAAGGGGATAACAGAGGGTGAGATGATAGAAGGGAGGGCAGATTGGGGGAGGGGGTAATCAGAAGCAAACACTTCTAAGGAGGGTCAGGGTCAAAGGAGAGAATAGAATAAATGGGGCGTGGGATAGGATGAAGGGAGGTATAGTTAGTTTTTCACAACATGGCTATTATGGAAATATTTTGCTTGACTACACATGCATAAACTGTATCGAGCTGCTTGTTTTCTCAGTGAGGGTGGGCAAGCAGTGAGGAAGGGAGAGAATTTGGAACCCAAAGTTTAAAAAAAATGTTAAAAATTGTTTTTACATGGAGCTAGGAAATAAGATATACAGGCAATGGGGTATAGAAATCTATCCTGCCCTACAGGAAAATAGAAAGGGAAGGGGATAAGAGAAGAAGGGGGTGATAGGAGGGAGGGCAGATTGGGGAAGGGGTATTCAGAATGCATGCCATTTTGGGGTGAGGAGAGGGGAGGGATAGCAAGAAAATTTGGAACTCAAGATCTTGTGGAAGTGAATGTTGACAACTAAAAATGAATTAATTAAATAAACAAATAAAAGAAAAATGGACATTCAATGAGACAGAGGAATTTCAAGCATTCCTGAGAAAAAACCGGAGGTGAATAGAAAATTTGACTTTCAAGTACAGGACTCAAGAGAAGCATGTAAAGGTAAACAGGAAAGAGAAATCATAAGGGACTTATTAAAGTTAAGCTGTTTACAGTACCACATGGAAAGATGATATTTGTAACTCATAAGACCTTTCTTATTAGGGTAGTTAGAAGAAGTATATATAGACAGAGGGCACAGGTGTGAGTTGAATATGAAAGGATGACATCTAAAAAATAAAATTAAGGGTTGGGAGGAGTGTACTGGGAGAAAGAGAAAGGGAGAGGTAGAATGGGGCAAATTGTCTCACATAAAAGAGGCAAGAAAAAGCTTTTACAGTGAAAGGGAAGAGGGAGGAGCTGAGGGAGAGTGAGTGAATCTTACCCTCAAAATTGGCTCAAAGAAGGAATAACATACATATTCAATTGGGTATGGAAACCTATCTTACTCTCTAGGGAGAAGGGGTTAAGAGAAGGGGGGTGATAGAAGGGAGGGCAGATTAGGGGAGGGGGTAGTCAGAAACAGAACACTTTTGAGGAGCAACAGTGAAAGGAGAGAGAGAATAGAATAAATAGGGGTGATAGGATGGAGGGAAATAGTCTTTTACAACATGACTATTATGGAAGTATTTTGCATGACTACACATGTATTAATCTCTATTCGAATTGTTTGCCTTCTCAGTGGGGGTGGGGAGGGAGGAAGGGAGAGAATTTGGAACTCAAAGTTTTTTAAATGGGTGTTAAAATTGTTTTTACATGTAATTGGGGAAAAATAAAATACTAAGTTTTTAAAAAGAATGTAAAAAATGAGAGAACTGAATTCACCATGTATTTATTTTGGAAATGTATACATATTCTCTCTCCTGATACATTGTAAACTCCTTGAATACAGAGGCTGTTTCATTTTTGTATTTGTATCTCCAGCACCTAGGGCAGTGTCTGATACTTAGTAGGTGCTTAATAAATGCCGGCTGATTGATCATTTCTCTAGCCTATTCAGCATAGACTTAGACTTAGGAGGACCTGGGTATGATGCCCACTTCAGACACTTGTTAGCTGTGTGACCCTGGGCCAGTTTCTTTACTTTTCTGGGCCTTAAGTACCTGTCTATGAAGTGAGTGTTATTGTGAGGCCCAGATGAGATGAAGATGCTCCTAATAGTGAGGTACATTGAAGCCGGTGGTGTGCTGGTACGTGTTTAACAACCAACTCTCTAGAATAAAACCATGTTCCCGCAATATACTTTTAAGGTTAATTTGCATTATTGGCATTTTCTCTATGACTTTCTTAAGTCCAGACCATCAATAAACAAATCAAACTGATTTATAGCATTTGATGATTTCTGAGGATCACATGCCCCAGTGAAAATTAAACAACTGGCTCTCCACAGCTTGGTAGAGCTGTCTCCAGCACATCCTTGAGTGAAAAGTGAAATCTACTCATGTATTCCCATTCCATTGGACTATTGTCCATGCTCTCTCATATCTTGTCCATAAGAGTCCACCCAAGGTGCTAAGCACCTTCCTCCCCTTCTCCTAATATCACATGGTCGCACCTCGCTCCCACTTTGTTAACAATCTCATCTTTTTCTATAATGTTTTTATTGACATATTTTAGTCCTGTTCATATGTATGTGTGTATTTTCCTAATATATGGTAGCTTACCCTCACCTACCTTGTATCTCTCTATTGCCTTTGAAATAATGTCTATTTTCTCTTCTCTCAAGATTGTAGTGTTCTATAACCTACAGTCACAAAATCCCACCCCCTGCTAATGTATCCCCTCCCTAAATTACTTTGTATTCTTTTTGGATATATTCTGTATATACTTGTGTGTACATGTTTTCTTCCCTGTTAGAATGTAAGCTTCTTGAGGGCAGGGATCATTTCACTTTTTTCTTTGTATACCTAGTGCTATGCTACTTAGTTGTTCAGTCATTCAGTCATGTTTGACTCTTTGTGACTCCATGGAGTTGTCTGTGGGGCTTTCTTGGCAAAGATACTGGAAGAGTTTGCCATTTCCTTCTCGAGTGTGTCACCATTTTACAGAGGAGGAACTGAGGCAAATAGGGGTTAAGTGACTTGCCCAGGTTCTCACAGCTAGTAAGTGTTTGAGGCCGAATTTGAACTCAGATCTTCCTGACTTCAGGCTCGGTGTTCTATCTACTGCACCACCTAGCCGCCCCTGATACATAGTAGGTGCTTTATAAATACTCATGGATTGGTTTATAGAATAGAATAATATAGAAATGTCAGCTATATGCCAGGAAGGGTTGTTTTATTTAATTGGTTATTCAAGGCACACTACACTCGCCCAATTGGAAAAGACTAGTTAAGTTAGCCATTCTCCAACTTTTCCACTGCTTACTGTATATTCAGCAGCTAAGTAGCACAGAGAATAGAGCACTTGGCTTGGCGTTGGCAAGACCTGAGTTTCAAATCTGGCCTCAGACACTTAATAGCTGTGTGACCCTATGAGGGTGGTACTACCTACATGTATGATGGTGCCCATTTTACAGATGGACAAAATAAAGGTTAAAAGAAAGTAAAGTAATTTGCCTGTGGTCACATATAAGCAGTGAGTTTTAGAGCTAGGCTCCAAATCCAGTTTCATATCCTCAGTGCCACGCATCCCTTCATTTAGAATTATACAAGGGGCTCTGTTGGTTAAAAAAAAGATCCAACCCCATTCATTATTTTTGTGCTAAGAGACATAGGAATAATTGTATTAACTGATGCAGAGTGGTATAAGAAGACCCAGAAGACCAATAAGACTGTAAATGAAAGACTGGCTCAAAAAAAAAGTCCAACTTTCTACATCTCCACCACCCAAAATAGAATCAATCCTACCATAGTTGGTGCCCAAGTATTGGTTGGTTGGTTTTGATTGATTCTGCCTTTGATGGTTGAGGCATTTGATAGGAAGGTAAAGGAATAAGCATTTACTGAGCACCTATTATATGTCAGTCACTGTGCTACCAAGTGGAGATAGAGACAAAAAAATGTGTGTATGTATATATACATGCATGCATACACACCTGTACACACACATATACAGGCACATGTATGTGCATGCATACATGAGTATGTACATACATGCATACATGTCCCTACCTTTAAAAACCTTAAAGTCTATTGGGGGAACTTTTTCTCAGATTCCATAGTAGCAATTCTCAACCTTGTTTTGGTGAGACATTTCTTGTATTTCTTGTGATCTTAAGAGATGTTAAAAAAAAATTCTTAAACCAAGAAAAATCACTTTCACTTATTTTTAAAAAAAATACTACATAGCTCTCTTTCTCAACTACTAGCACTGGTCTGCACAACATTTTTTCTTTTCTTTTTTTTTTTAAACCATTCCTAAAAGCTTTTTACTAAGTGTTTAGCACAGCACCTGGCACATAATAGACTCTTTATAAATGCTTATTTCCTTAGCTCTTTCCCTAGCAATAGTTTTTCCTAAAAATCTGTATAATCTTAAACCTTCTTCTTCCTTCCCTCTGCCTTTTGCTTCTTTCACCCCACAGCTCTCTCCTCACGGCTTTCCTGTCCCTTCCTCCTCACCATTAAGAGTGGAATGTAAGCTCGCTGAGGGTAGGGACTGTTATTTTCGTCATCATCATAATTATTGGCCACAGTGCCTGGCATATAGTAGGCACTACATAGATGCTTGTTGACTGATTGGTCAATGCTGTGGAGATTCAGAGAAGGAATTTCATCAGTCCATGGAATCATTTTGAGTGGAGAAAAATTGCTCCCTAGAACTTTTGGAAGAGAGAGTTCAGGACAGAACAGAACGGACAAGAGACAGTAGGGTATTGTAACTCCAGTAAGACGGCTTGTCACTTCTCTGGCGAGTTGTCGGCTCCCTGTGATTTCAGTCATAACTGAGCACAGCAAACCTCTCTGCTTTCCTCTTTGCCACATCCTTTTTTCTTTCCTTTTTTAACTTTTAACCTGAAATGTGAAAACCCCATACATAATCTGGTCAAGTTTTTATACCAAGAGGAAATAAGATGGAGGAACAGAAGATAGAAAAAGTACAGTACTTTTTATTCTTTCTTTTTTTTAAAAAAAGTTTTATTGATGTCTTTTTTACTCTCATCATTGCTTTTTCTGAATACCATCTTCTCCTCTCTTCCCCTACTCTTCCATCTTATGAATTGAATCTTTGTAATAAATAAATAGTTAAGCAAAAAACAGAACCAAAACCACCGGGTGAATTGCATTGGTATCCCCAGTGCCTAGCATAGTGTTTATGCCAAGGGGGATGGAGTGGAGTGGAGATCTGTTCTGTTATCTGTTCTCTAGGACTGTTGTTGGTTTCTCAGTGAGTATTCCACTTCCTTTTTTTAAGTGACCTTTTCATGAACATCATTGCAGTCATTGTGTGGACTTTTGTGCAGAGGGTACTGCAAATCACCCTATGTGTCTCTGAATTACTTACATTTGTTCTGTTCCTACTGCATGATGCTGTTGTCTTGAAAGAATACCTTTTAATTGAATATTAATAACCGACATCATGATCTGCAATGTTATTCTAAGGTAGGATTTAGCCTCGGTGGTGCAGCAGAGAAAGTGCAACTGGATTTAGAGTCAGGAAGACCTGAGTTCAAATGTGGTTTTGCTAGTTGTATGACCCTGGGCAAGTCACTTCATCTCTCTTTGCCTCAATTTCCTTATCTGTAAAATAGGGATGATGATAGTACCTACCTCTCAGGGTTGTTGTGAAGATTGAGTGAGATAATAATTGTAAAACACTCAGCACAGTGCCTGGAACACAGTAGACACTAAATAAATTCTACTGTTATTATAATTGTTGTTATTATTGGTTCCTTATAACAACTCTGTAATGGAGTGGTGCTAGGTGGCGCCATGGTGCATAGAGTGCTGGGCCTTGAGTCAGGAAGACTCATCTTCCTGAGTTCAAATCTGCCCTCAGATTTGAAGTGGGTGACCCTGGGCAAGTCACTTACATCTGTTTTTCTCAGTTTCCTCATCTGTAAAATGAACTGGAGAAGGAAAAGGCAAACCACTCCAGTATCTTTGCCTGGACTACCCCAAATGCGGTCACAGATAATTGGACATGACTGAACAACAATGAGATGGGAGGAAAAGAGAAATATTTTTATCTTCCTTTTACAGATAAGCAAACTGAGGCTCTTAGCGGTTAAATGACTTGCTCCTTAGTGTCACTTCTAGGGAAAAAGAGCAGTGGACTTGAAGTCAGAGGCTCTGGGTTCAAATTCTGTTTCTCTTGTTTTACTCACCCCGATGACCTTGGGCAAATTATTAAAGTTATTTGGCCCTCTGTTCCTCCCCCTGTCATCAGAGGAGGTCGTACTGCAAGGTTTTGGAGGGCCCTTTCATTTTTTTTTATCTATGATTCAGGTAAGTGTTGACAGCAGGATTTGAACTCAGCTCTTGGCCTCTTCTGTATGACATTTCTTACATCATCTTGTGAAATAGGATGGGAACAAAAGAGAATTTTTTGGGGGGAAGATTCTGTGTTTTCATTTTGGTCTCTGTACCCCCAGTGCCTGACACATAGGAGACTCATCATTGGGGTCAAGCTAGAAGCTACCCCACAGACCATCTGGTCCTACCCTTTCATTTTTACATTTAAGGAAAGTGAGGCAGAAAGAAATTAAGTGATTTTCCTAGAGTCACACAGACATTTAATATCTGAGGGGGAATGAAAGGCTTCATGATTTGCTAGTATGTGTATGGATTTCATGTATGGACCAGGGATCCATCATTGGAGAAGAGATAGGTTTGACCTCTTGTTCCAAAACAGGTCTAGAGAGATTGATGGAGCATTAAAAAAAACAACAACAACAACAAAAAACCTTGGGCATTTGTAAGGAGGTCAGAGGGAGAGGGTCTGGTTTTACTCTTTCATTTTTTCTAAGCAGGATTATCATGACTTTCCACAATAAAGCCTGGGCATGTTCTTGTTGAATCTGGAGTCAAGAAGACCTGAGTTTAAATCTGGCTTCTGACTCTTACTATCTTTGTGACCCTGGACAAAGTCACTTAACAGCTGTTAGCCTCAGTTTCCTCAACTGTAGAATGGGGATAATAATAGCACCTGCTGTCCCAGGGTTGTTGTGAGGATCCCATGAGATCATTGTAAAGCACTTAGCACATTACCTAGCACTTAGTAGGTGCTATATAAATGTTAGCTGTTGTTCTTTAAGGCAGAACAGATCTCACAGGGAGCAATTCTTAGCAATTCTTCAGCTTGTATGTTCAATAAGTTTTATCTGCTTGTCAGAAAAGTATATCTTAAGGGTGAGAAGTAAACTGGAGTACTAGGAAAGAATCCTTTTGTTTTGAAATTGCTCGCTGTCAGGAATTAAAACAAGCTTCTTAGAAATAACCAACAGTCGTCTAGACAAGCATCCTAATATTTAAAAAGGGTCCCCTTCAAGGAAGTGTGACCTTGAGGTGACTCTTAATTTTTTTAATGGGAATGACAGGTGATTTTTCTGGTATTCTTTCACTTCATACTTCTCAAAAGAAAATGATACTGAACATTGACATAACTAAATTTATTGAACAACCATTTACATTTCAGTTAACCAATTCAAAGTTTTCAAAGTATAATTCCTTTTTGATCTTTCCCTGTTGTCTTAATTGTATCATACTATTCCAATACATTAATGTACCTCAGTTTATTTATGCTCTTATTGTTGGACAATTAATTTGCTTTGTTTTGTTTTGGTTTTTTATAGTTACAAATACAGCCACTAGGAAAAGTCTTGACTAGAGATCTCTTTTTTTGATTTTTTTTTTAAATAATATTTTTGTATCAGTATTTATGAAGTCAAAGGTTGTGGTTATTTTGGTAACTATTTAACTGCTCTCCTTAAAGATTCTACAAGTTTGCAATTCTACCAGCAATGAGTGAGTGTATCTGTTTCTTCCCAAATCCCCCAACACTGAGCCTCTTACTACCCCAATTAGAGTATGAGCTCTATAAGAAGAAATTGTCTCACTTCTGTTTGTACCTCCAATGCTTAGTATATTGCTCTTCGCTTAGTAAGTGATTAAAAAAATGCTTTTTCATTCATTCATTCATTGGCCCATTCATTCATTCACATTGTTATTTTTGCCAGTATTACATTGAGAGAGGTAGAACCTGAGTTGTTTTCATTTCTTTGTTAATTCGTGATAGTAGGCATTTTTCAAGTTATTATTAATGATCTGTTTCTTTTCACATTGATTCTTCATGTTTAAAGTCAAACTTTCTGAGAAAGCAGATTGAAAAAAAACTATACCACTGCTTTAGACAATTTGCTTTACACACACACACACACACACACACACACACATTTGATTTCCTAGTAAATTGTAAATGTGTGAATTATTATATTTATGTTGAGAAAATAAAGATACAGAATGGACAGGCCTACACCCTTTCACAGTTTGAACTATGTACAGTTAAAATATGCTACAGATGTATACCAGATGAAGCTATTTTGGAGAATGAACATTCACTATTTATTATATATCCCTTCCAAGGTGAATATGTTAACATCCCAGATTTATATACTTGGGTGTGTAACTTCATTTTAAATTAACTAAGTCTTTGAAATATCTTAACCAAAAAAGAATACAAAATAATATGTGATATATAATACAAGATAACATATATAGTGTATTACAATATAATACAATGTAATTATACTATATAACATAATATTATGATATAATAACATAATAATATACTATAATAACATAATAGCAATGGAATTTAAAGGATTGCAGAATCCCAAGGGCTGGAATAGACAGTATTGTAGAGTAGGAGGACCACTCTAGAGGGATGACTGTTTATACTTTGAAAAGTCTCCAGTTTTTTTTCTTTTGTTCTGTTTTTTATTTCACTACATGACTAATATGGAAATATGTTTTACATGATTGCACATATATAACCTATATCAAATTGCTTACCATCTTAGGGAGGAGGAAGAGGAGGGAGAAAATTCAGAAGTCTAATTTTTTAAAAAAATGAATGTTAAATACTGTTAGAGTTCACAAGAGAATGAGAGCTTATTTCTGGCCAGGGGAATCTGGGAAGATTTCATGTAGGAGATGGTATTTTAGTTGGGGCTTGAAGATTTCAAGCAACAGGAGGTTCAAGAAGAGAAACTAATATTCTAAACCTGAGAAACAGTGTGAGCAAATACATATGAGCATTCATGCTGAAATATGGTTTAATAAGGTGAAATAGTCTGAGTTTACACATTATATCTAATACTCAATGTCTCACCAAATCACTAGGATTTTTGACAGTTTCACGAAAGACATTTTTTAAGGCTTATCAGGCAATTCTAATGAACATTTCTTTTCATTAGCTGTCTACTATCTTATTTCTGTTGTTGCAAATAAAAGGCTACGTTGGGAAATAAAAAGAAATGAATGTTAAAATTTGTCTTTCAGTGTAATTGGAAACAATAAAATACTATTAAAAATTTTTTAAAGGTATAAAAAAAAAAAGAAAAGTCTCCAGATAAAGAGATCTCACTGGTCACATTCTCTTGGTAATGCCCAATGCGCAAGGACCTTCTTTATTTGTTTGGGACAGTGATTTCTTGTGGAATCCTTGTCTTAGCTTTCCTCAGCATGGAAAAAGTCATTGCTCTTGTACAGATCAGCCGTGTCTCCATAACTCATGATTTAGAAAATTGCCTGAAGGGCTGAAAGACTCCATCTTGTTTCCCACTCCTTTTCCCCCACAATGATGTTGGTATAAATGGAATTCAGAAGAGGGTGGAGTTAATTTAGCTAGCATGTATATGGGGCTTTAAGGTTTGCAAAGGACTTTACAAACATGATCTCATTTGATTCTCTTGGCTACCTTGAGAGGTAGGCACTATTTTGATCCCCATTTTATAGATGAGGGAACTAAGGTTTTGACTAGAGGTTAAGTGACTTGCTCAGGGTCACACAGGTAGTAAGTGTCTAAGGTAGAATTTGAACTCTGGTCTTCCTGACCCCAGGTCCAGTAGTTGCTTCAGGCAAGCTAGAATCTTGGAATGCAGGGGGAAGGAGCCCCTAACCTAATAATGCACCTGAGGAGGAATGTCCTCTACGGTATCTTTGACCAGTGGTCATCCAGCAGAGATGCTAAAAGGTTAAGTGACTTATAGAGCCATACTGCTAGTATTTGATCAAGGCGGGATTTGAACCTAGGTCTCCCTGACTAAAAATTTTGCTCTCTATCCCTATCCACTGTTTCATACTGTCTCTCCTCCAGGAGAATATGCTTTATTTATGAGGAGAAAAGCCAAAGTTGAGCTTCAAATTGGGCATTAGGAAGGTCTGGCCAATTTTAAGTCTTAGAAGAACAAATAGAAATGTGCTAATCTCTTATTTTTACTTGTTCCATTATATGGATACTGCCCCTCTGAGCCATTAGTGGACAAAGTCTGTCTGTGCTTGAAACTTTTTTTTAATTAATTTATTTTTAGTTTTCAACATTCACTTCTATAAGCTTTTGAGTTTTGAATTTTCTCCCCCTCCTTCCCCACCTCCCTCCCCAAGACAGTGCACAATCTGATATAGGCTCTACATATAAATCCCTATTAAACATATTTTCACATTAGTCATGTTGTAAAGAAGAATTAGAGCTGTGGTTCAAACTTTCATTGACATAAAGCTGGAAGGAACTGCAGAGGCCATATGGTGTAATCCAGAGGTGGGGTGCATGTGGCCCTTTGACTGAATCCAAACTTCACGGAACAAATGCCCTTAATGAAAGAATTTGTTCTGTAAAACTTGAACTCAGTCGAAAGGCTACGCCTGAGGACCTAGAAGGCCATGTGTGCCCTTGAGGCCACAAATCCCTCATTTTACAGATCAGGAAACTGATACCCAGGGAGTTTGCCCAATATCCATCGAATAGTATGCATCCATTTTGGGATGTGAACTCTGGGCTAGCTTGCCCTCTTCCACATACCACAGTCCTTCCCAATATTAAATCTCTGACTTATGGAGGTTTAAATTTGTATGTGTGGTTAAGCTTTGGTGAGGTTAAAATGCTTTTGGTTAATGTTGAGATTAGTGAACTATTGTTGACATGCATGTATGTAACAAAAAAGGAAAGCTTCCTTTAAAAATTTTTTTTCACTTAAATTAATAAAAGTCTACTTTCTTTTCCTCCCATCTCCTCTCCATTAGGAAAAAAAAAAGGAAAAAAAAACATTTTAACAAATGTGAGAAGTTAAGCAAAACTAATTGCAGCATTGGCCACGGACACAATATAGATGTCTCAATCAGAACCTGAGTCTGTCACTTTTTTGTCAGGAGGTGGGGAGCCTTCTTCATTACCTGTGTTGATTACGGTTGCTAAGTCTTTAAAAGTTGTTTGTTATTACAGCGTTATGTTACTGTTCTGATTCTGCTCACTCTGATCCACATTAGTTCATACAGGTCTCCTCAGGTTTCTCTGAAATCATGCCATTTATCTTTTTTTTTTTTACAAGTAGTATTCTATTACATTCATATAATCTAATTTGTTCAGTCATTCCCCAATTGGTGGACACCCCCATAGTTTTCAGCTCTTTGCCAGGACAAAAAAGAAGCTGCCATAAATGTTTTTTGTATGTAGAAGTCCTCAAAAAGGAACATTTCAAAGGGTTTTTTGGCACTACTAATGATGATGAAGTGGATAGAGTACTGGGCTTGGGGTCAGGTCATCTCAGACACTTACTAGCTATAAGACCTTAGATAAGTCACTTAACTCTGTTTGCCTCAGTTTCCTTATCTGTAAAATGAGCTGGAGAAGGAAATGGCAAACTACTCCTGTATCTTTGCCAAGAAAACCCCAAATGGGGTCACAGAGAGTTGGACAAGACTGAACAATAGCAAAAAGTGGTCCAGTGGGTAGAGTGTGGAATTTAGAGTCAGGAAGACCTGAGTTCAAATCCTGCCTCAGACCTTTACTAGCTGTGTGGTGCTGGGCAAGTCACTAGCACAGTGACTTTCTGCCTCATTTTCCTCTTTTGTTGAATGGGAATAAAAAGAATATCTACTTCCTATGGTTGTTGTAAGGATCAAGTGATGTTTGCTTTGCAAACATTAAAGTGTTGAAGAAATATAGAATTTCTTAATGTTATTAATGCAGGGAAGGGGCAGGTAGCACTCCTTCTCTCCTCCCCCCAACTACTTGTGCCATTGGGTTAAAGCATTTTAATAATTTGGTTGCACTTTTAAGGTTGTGGATTTTTTCTAGTATATTTTATTTATTTCATTAAATATTTCCCAATTGTACTTAAATTTTTTAACATTTATTTTTCAAAATTTTGAGTTACAAATTCTCTCGCCCTTTCTCCACCATTTCAGAAGGCAAGCAATATATCAATTATACATGTGTGTCATATAAAACATATTTCCGTATTAGCTATGTTGCAAAAGAAAACATATACACACAAAACCCACGAAAAATAAAAATGAAAAAAGTATGCTAAGATTATGGATTTTCAAATGGAGAAAACAACTGAACTTAAGAGGTGCAGTGGAATAGAGGACCAGACCTGGAGTCAGAAAGACCTGACTTCAAATCCAGCTTCAAACACTTGCTAGCTCTGTGACCCTGGGCAAGTCACCTAACTTGTTTATTTTCCTCACTTTCCTTCTCTGTTATATCACTTACCTCCCAGGGTTGTTGTGAGGATCAAATGAGATAATAATTGTAAAGTGCTTAATACGGTACCTGGCACACAGTAGGTGCTATATAAATGTCAGGTTTTAATATTATTATTAAAATAGGGACAGTAGTAGTACCGACTTTCCAGGGCTGTTGTGAGGAGGTGCTATATAAATGTTAGCTATTATTAGTATTATTATTAAAACCATTGTTTATAGATTAGAGAGAGCAGAGAGAAATCAAGTTTTCATGTTTTGAACCTGACTTCATGCCCCCTGTGATCTTTTCCCTGGAGGAAAGCATGAATGTAGGAGAGAGGAGGTATTCTTATCACTCTCTAATCCCCTGACAACCTTAATGCAGTGATGTGTCATGAGGGTAATTGAATTACTGACAAAGAGGAACCTTTTTGTTCCTGAACTGAGCCAAAAGGCTCTTTTCCAAAGCCTCAGGAACAACGCATTTGTCACAGGAGAAGGGTGGGCACAGCTGAGGCTGGCAGCTAGCCAGCAGTGAAAGGTGGCTCTTTCTCTGGCTTGGACAGAAATGTCTTGAGCGGCATTCAGGATGCCTCTGGGTGTGTTTTTCTCCCCAAGGACCAACATAAGGAACCAAAGCTGGGGGGGGGGGGGGCAGAGAAGGTAAATATGCCATTTGCCTTTCTATCAGGAACCAATGAATTTTGTCTTCAGCCTCAGAATATAGACATGGCTGTGGATACTTCCTGGTCCCCCAGGGCTCTTGGTAAGAATTGCTGACAGTTTAGGTACACCCTGATTTTCTTGGGCTCCCATTGGTAGAGTGGTTGCCTCCTGGCCCTCCAAATTATATCATTTTGAAGTTGAATTGCTCTGAATATGTAAGTGTGAGCATACACTGTGTGTGTGTGTCTGTGTGTGTGTGTATGCATGTACATATGTGCGTATGTCAGGGAGACACCCGAGGAAGGCGTGAAAGCAGGAAAGTGTGGGTGGGTGTGGTTGAGTTGGGGAAAAGAAGAGGAGGAAGTGGTTTTCGAGAGAGGGCTAATTGAAGTAGGGTGGAGAATGTGGACTCAGAGATTTGGATTAGAATTACCAGCCCTGCCCACTTGCAACCTCAACCCATCTGTCAATTCATCTTTTTGTTCGTTTGTTCATTCGTTTTAGTCTTTTTTTTTTTTTCAGTACGACTCTTTATGACCCCATTTGGGGTTTTCCTGAGTGATACCAGAGTGGTTTGCCATTTCCTTCCCCAGCTCATTTTTACAGGTGAGGAAACTGAGGCAAACAAGGTTAAGTGACTTGCCTAGTGTCACACATCAACCATTTATTAACTGTCTGCTATGTGTCAGGTACTACTGTGTTAGGCACTGGAAGCAGAACAAAATGAAATGGTTCCTGTCCTCCAGGAGTTTACATTCTACTGGAGGAGAGGCCATCTATGAAGGCAGCATGGCATGGTTGCTAGTGGCTAGTATGCTGGGTTTAGAGTCAGGAAGACTTGGGTTCTGATGCTGTTTTTGAGACTTACTAGCTCTGTGGCCCTCAGGCGAATTCATTGCACGGCTCTCTGCCTCAGTTTCTACATCTGTAAAAAAAAGAGAAAGTTTGACTAGATGACCTCTAAGGTTCCTTTCAGCTTTATATCTATGAGTCTCCTCCACAAAGACACACACACACACGCACATGAGAAAGTCACTGTACTTCTCTCAACCTCCCTTTCCACATCTGTAAAACAGAGAGAGTCCGACTAGATGACCTCTGGAGGCTGGACTAAAATAAATGGCCTCTTAAGGCATTTCACTTCTTTGTGCCTTAGTTTCCTCATCTGAAAAATTAGAGGGTCAGAGGCTAGATGGTCTCAGAGGTTCTTTCCAGCTCTGAATCTAGGATCCTATGACCCGCTTTACAACAAGTCACTTCTTCTGGGTCTCAGTTTCCCCAGCTGTAAAACAAGGGGCTTAGACTAGATGGGATTCTGAGGTTCCTTCCAGGTTTAAATCTTAGGAGTCTGAAGCAAATGATGTTATTAGCGGCCATCAGTGGAAAAATTGGAACGTTTGGAAGTTTACTTTGGAGAGCGGGGTGCTTCTTTTCTTTTCCTTTCCTGAAAACAAAAGCCATATCTTCCTTTTCATTTTTTTTTCCCTTCTTATGTTTCCACTGGGTGGTGCTGCAGGAATTCCTACCTTCTGCCTCTGAGGGGCACTTCCCAGAAAGCTGCCTCTCCAGTATAATAGGAGGAAGTCCCGATTTAGAAAGTTTTTACAGTCTCAACACAATAGGAAAAAAAGCTGAAGGATGCTCTGTCAGGAAATATTGGAGTTTTGGGAGGTGGAAAAGCTGCCATTGTTTCATGTCAGACCAAGGATATTCTTAATGTGGGAAGGGCCATTCTGACTTTCGCTGACTTGATAGGCATCTGATCCCTAAAAGTTTTCAGGCTCACTTATTTTTCAGCCTTGGTTGTGCCTTGTCCAAGGTCACACCGCTACTGCGTGTCAGACGTAATATCATTGTCATCATTGCCATGACAATAACGACTACTAGTATTTATGTGGCACTTTAAGATTTACAAAGCGCCTTACAAATCTTACGTGATTCGACCTTCACAACAACCCTGAGAGGTGGGTGCTATTATGAACTCCATTTTACAAATGAGGGAACTGAGGTAGACAGAGGTTAAGTGACTGGCCCAGGGTCATACAGCTAGAAAAAGTCACAGGCTAGATTTGAACTCGGGTCTTCCCGATTGTAGGCCAAGCATTCTCTCCGCTTTGAAGTGGGACCTGAGAGCCCATTGCCTTGACCCCAGGTTCAGACCTCTAGATGCCATGCCTGTGCTCTGCTGCTAGTAACAACATTAGCAGTTTCATTCAGTTACAAAAAATCAGTTATTTTTCTCTACCTCCTCAATATTCTATAGGATAATATTATTAATATTTTATTATGATATTATAACTATACTATGATTTAAAACACTAGATATTTATCATATAATTTATTGTTATATAATTTCATATTATGTTATCCATAGTAATATATGATGTTATTATAATAGGCATCATTTATATAGTGCTTAAGATCTGCAAAGTACTTTATACATGTCATCTCATTTGATCTTCACAACAACACTGGAAGATGGGTGCCATTATTATCTCCATTTTACAGATGGGGAAACTGAGGCAGGCAGTGGTTAAAGTGACAGCTGGTGTGTGTCCGAGGCTGGATTTGAACTCAGGTCTTCCTGACTCCAGGTGCTCTATCCACCGTACCGCCTAGCTGCCTCTTATGTTAAATATTAAGTAATTATGGCAGGATGGCAACTTAGTCTAGGACTATTTTTATCTGAACTTTATGAAAAAAGATGAGAATAAGATTGATGATCATAATAATAATAATAATAACCCCTTTGTCTTGGGACTGTGATTTCACAAATGTGGGAAATTCCCAATGCAGAAAATCCCTTTTCTGATGATGACCAGCGATTCGTATATAGCTGATACTCTTGGAAAATTGTGGGAACAGAGAAGGTAGGTGACTTGCCCAGGGTCATACAGCCAGTATCTGACAGAGGAAGGATTTGAACCTAGATCATCCTAACTCTGAGACCAGTTCTAGTCAGCCAGCTTTCTAGCCACTTTGCCGGGCTGCTTCCTGCTACTGTGGTGGCCACCACCACCTCTACCACCTCTTTGACCATAGTTTTGTTTCTTGAGTCAAAATTACAATTACATCTGATAGGTTTTTTTTTTTTGCCTTTTTTAGGCAATTGGGGTTAAGTGACTTGCCCAGGGTCACACAGCTAGTACATGTCAAGTGTTTGGTCTGAGGTAAGATTTGAACTCAGGTCTTCCTGACTTCAGGGCCAGTGCTCTATCCACAGCGCCACCTAGCTGCCCCTGGTTTTTTTTCTTTATAAATTGTTTATGTTGCCTTTTAATTTTTATGTGATCCTCTTTTTCAAATATGACCTTTCCACTTACCTATCAGAATAAAAAAGCAAGACAAAAAAAATTTTCAGCAAAACTAACCCATCGGCCAAGTTCTGACAGTGCTGCGTTACCTCTGCTGAAAAGGGATGGGGAGGTACCTTTTCTCATCCCCTGACTCATTTCTGTAGAGTATTAGTTGAGCATGGAAAATATACAAAGCAGTGCAGAGCTATTTCTCTCAGAACTAGGGTCTTCTTTGCTATCCTAAGCCAGACACAAACTGGAAGAACCAGAAGAACCCCTTGGTCGGGACTAGAAACAAACAAGGAAATTTCCTGCTTTGACTGCCAGCAGGGAGAAGCCTTCATTCCCATCAGAGTGGAAGACAAGGCTTTTCTCAGAGCCGCCTTCCCTTTCCCGAGTGAAGAATGGAGCCACTGTTACAACAGAAAATCCATCTTTGGGATGAGTAAGATGCTTGAGGATTTGGCAGGACCCATTTAGAACTGGAGTGTTGGAGGAGAGAGCTAACATCTGGCTTTCCCTATTATATTTGGCACTCGGCGTGTGTAGCTTGAGAGGTATCCTGTTGTAGGAGCTAGAGCGTCAGATTTGGCATCCGGAATAATAGCGTTTTTAATGTTTGCAAAGCACTTTACAAATGTTAACTCATTTTATCCTTTGGAGGTGGGTGCTAGCCTTATTTTACAGATGTGGAAACTGAGGCACGGAGAGGTTAAACGATTTGCCCAGGGTCACATAGCTAGTAAGTGCCTGAGGCAAGTCCAGCTGCTCTATCCTCCGGGATAGCTGTCTGCTTCTAAAGCCCGAGTGTGAATCTTACCTTAGATAGTAGGTGTGGGGCCCAGGGCGACTTTGTTTACTCTTCATGGGTTTTAGTTTCATCATCCACAAAAAACAAAAAGATTGGCCAGATGGCTTTTGAGGTCTCTTCCAAATCAAAGTCTGTGATCCTTAAAATTCGGAGTCAGAGGACCTGAGTTAAAATGTGACTTTTGGGGTTTACTACCTAAGGGCCTAGGTGGCAAAGTGGATAGAGCGCTCGGCCTGGAGTCAGGAAGACTCACTTTCCTGAGTCCTGAGGCTTCAGACACTTACTAGTTATGTGACCCTGGACAAGTCACTTAACTCTATTTGCCTCAGTTTCCTCATCTGTAAAATGAGCTGGAGAAGGAAATGGCAAACCACTGCAGTGTCTCTGCCAAGAAAACCCCACAAGGGGTCACGAAGAGTCAGAAACAATGAAAATGACTGAACAGCAACAACAACAAAACCTATGTGACCTTGGGCAAGTCACTTGGGTCTCAGTTCCCTCATCTATAAAATGGGCACAATAACAACACTTTTAAAGTCACAGAGTTTTGTGAGGATCAAACAAATTAATTTCTGTAAAGTGCTTCAGAGGTTCATGAACTGACAATTAGAATGGGTGTTACAAGCCATCTTGCCCAGAGAGGTAAATTAATTTGTCCAGGGCCACCCAGGTAATAATCCTAGCTAATATTTGTATTAAAATTTACGAAGCACTTTACGTGCATCAGCTCATTTGACCTTCGTGAGAACCTTGTTATTATTTTAATTTTGCTGATGAGAAATCCCGTGTGAGAGGAGTATAGTGACTTGCCCAGGGTCAAACAGCTAACTTGGATCCGAGATGGGATTTGAGCCCAGGTTTTTTACTCTACCGCCAATGTTCTGTCCACTGTCCCATGACCTCGCTATTAAGCCATGCTGAAAAGGTGGGACTTCTGACGCCAGATCCATCCCTCTTCCCACTGAACCACGCTTCCCCTTCAATGGGAGTCATTTTTTATGGTTGGGATGTTTTGGGGGCCCTTATTTGATCCATGGACTGCATCAATTGATATGTTATAGTTGTGCGCTCTTGGTTGCTTTTATCGTGAGCAAGTCATCATCGTACATAATGTAGGTATGATAATACATAATGTAAGTCTTTGGCTTTAGAGTTGGAGGGAGCCTTATGGCCCATCGAGTCAAACCTCCTGATTTAAGAGTTGAGAAGATTGAGGCTTAGGAAAGGTGACTTCCCTGAGGTGCAAGACACTAAGGGTTTGGGCTAGGATTTGAACCCAGAACCTCTGACTCTCTCTCTAGTGCTTAAATTAAGTTAAAATAATAGCTCTGTGTGATTTTTCTAGCCCATTCATTTGAGGCCAAATAAAACAGTTGATAGGACGCCTTTGTTAGAGTTGAGAAGACCTAGGTTCAAGTCTTCACATCGTGGCAGTGTGACCCTTGGCAAATTATTAAAGCTCTCAGTGCCCTGAGGCAGTTCTCCCTGGGTATAAGTTGGAAAAGTGAATCATCATGGAGGGAGTTTCCAAACCAAGGAGTTTCCCTGCACTGCGGAAATCACAGGTTCAGCCCTTCTCTCCCCTCCCCCCACCCCAAATACTCAATTGTACAATATTATTCTGATTAGAGGTGAATTTTCATTTACTGGAAATTTCTCCATTGTTGTAGTATGCCTAATGAATTACTTTTTCAATTTCATATCCTCCCAAGCAAAATTGCATTTAAATTTTTTAAATAAATGTTTGATTGGTGTCTTTTGTCTGTAATGACAAAAAGAATTTACATTTATGTAAAACACGATCATTTCTAGATTATTTTCCCTTACCTCTCAGCTGGGATTGAACCCTCCTTTGTTCAAACAATCGAGCAAAAACTGATGGATATAATGATTGAGTATGACGGCGTATGCAGTTTTCTGCCCTGGTCACTCCCCACCTTTGCCAAGAGGAGAGATGTCTACTTCATTTGTCTGTTTCTGGACCATTATTGGTTTTTTGATTCCTCAGAATTTGATTTCCTTCTAGTGATTAGTGCTGGAGTTAAAAAGATGAAAATGAAGCATTGCTTGCCCTGTAGAAGCTCCTTTTGTTTCCCCAGCAATTAGCACAGTACCCAGCACACAGTAGGTGCTTAATAAATGTTTATTGACTGGTATTTGGAATGAATGAATAGAGTTTTTATTAACTGCTTTCTTTGGGCAAAACACTGATCGTATCTTCGTTGAAGTAGTCACATTCTATTAAGAAATCACATTCTAAAAAAAAAAAATTACATTCTATTGGGAAGACAACACATAAGGAATTGGAGGAATACCATATAGCAAACCACAGAGTGCCAGACTTGGAGCCAGAAAGACTTGGGTTCAAATCTCACCTTTGAAATATAACTATCCATGTGACTTTTGGGCAAGTCGCTTGGGGTGGCTGTGCTATAGATTCCTCATCTGTAACACCAAAGGTTTGAATTACATTACCTCTACATCACCCTTCTAGCTGCAAGTCTATGATCTTTTTGCTGACATTTGTAATATATTACTTTATTTTACATTTTTTGTTGATATCTGTTATTTTTACATCACCTGTGTTTCTGAATATATCTCACTTTCTCCCCCTACTCATCTAGCCATCCCAACCTTGTAACACAAGAATAAAAAACAGAGAAGGAAAACAGAGCAGTTCTGTAAAACAAACCAACCCATCTACCCATTCTGATGGTGTGTGCCACTGGGCCGCACCCATGGTCCCCCACCTGAATAGAAAGGAAGTGAGTTTTCTTATTTCTTCTCTGCCCCCAAGGTTGGTCATTATAATTTCAGTCAGTCAGTCAATAAATATTTATTAAAAACACAAGGCAAACAAAACCCTGGTAAAACTATCTCTGCAGAAGGGCTAAACCATGTTGAGGTTAACTGATAGGCCTCAAACCCATGGGTGAATTAGGGAGATGTCTACCTCAAGCATGGGAAGACTTCCCCTGGTCCAAAGGGCAGATGAGAACAATTTCTTCCAACGGCCACAAAAACAGCTGAAGCAGGCACTGTGGAGAGCTTAGAGCTTGGTCAGCCATCATAGAGGCCAAGGTCATCCACTGTACTCCAGGCCATTGCAAGTTGTCTTGACTTTTGTCTTGCCACTGGACTTTGATGACTCTGAGGATAGAGTAAGGCTGACAACTTTACGCAAATCTACCTCACTTAAATGCAGTTCACACACACACACATACACATACACACACACACACACACACGTCAAGACATCACTTGGTGATGTCATTGGGCCTCTTCAAAAATGAAACATGAACACCGACAAGCACCTGGTATGTGCTAGGCACTGTGCTAAGTGCTAGGGATACAAAGAAAGATAAAAGATAGTTTTTGCCCTCAGGAAGCTCACAGCCTAATGAGGGAGACCACATGCCAAGAACTATGAACAAACAAGCTGCATGTAGGGTAAATCATCCAATAATAGATCAAGAAACATTTATTGAGCACCTACTATGTGCCAGGTATTGGGGATACAAGAAAGACACAAGATGGTCCCTGCCCTCAGTGTAATGGGAAAGACAACATGCAAACAACTATGAACAAACAATATATATTGGATAAATCAATCAATCAGTAAAAATTTCTTAGATGCCTACTATGTGCTGGGCACTATGCAAAGCCAGGGATACACAAAAAGAGACAAAAGACAGCCCCTGCCCTCAGTGGGAGACAGTCAAGTCAGTGAATGCACTTGAATTAAGGAGGTTTGGGAAAGGCTTCCTATAGAAGGTAGAATTTTAGCTAATACTTCAAGGAGTATTTGGTTTCATTTGTGTATATGTGCTAGTTATTTTCATTGGTGTAGTCATTGTGTAGATTTTTCTTCTGGTTTTGCTTGAAATTACTGTCTGTAGGATGGGACCTACAGATCATTTTTTATCATGGACCCTCCCTTGGCTATCTGGCGAAGTCTATGGATGCTGGCTCAGAACAGTATTTTTATATGCATAAAATAAAATATATAGCATTACAAAGGAAACCAATTATAGTAACTTTCAATTATCAACATAGTAAGAAAGGACAAGTTCACAGATCCTATCTTTAGGAGCAGGTTTTGTTGCTTGAAGTTAAAAGTATTACTCTGGAGGATATTAGAGACAGAAAAAGTCCAAATGATTTTGCTCAGGAAGCCAGACTAGCAACATTCCGTTGTCGGGTTCGGGGGGTTAAGCCAAACCCGAGACACCAGGCAAAATCAAACCAGAGCAGTGATTACAAACTGGGACAGATGTAAGAGGCCAGGTTTCCTGTGGCCCATTTTCCGGTTTCCTGAACTGCAACCTGCAGAAACAGAGGAAGCCAGAAATTAACAAGAAGGAGACCCATGCTAACAATGTCCATCATCACTCTTGTGGGGCCAGCCTGTAGATGCTCGAGGCACAAATGAACCAACCCCGTTGAACAAAAACAATAACAGAGTGATCCAGCCAGATCTGTAGCCCTAGGGTGTCCGGAAAGGGGCAATCCATCTGTTTCGAGGGTCTGCAAAGCATGGGCTTCCCTTTAAGTCCTGGGGTCTGGTTGGGGGGAGGTAAGGGAGACAGAGGCAGCCTGAAGCTTTTACAGCTGCCTTGGTCACGCAAGAAATGGTTCCCGTCTTAAGACAGTTAGTTAACTGAGCGTTTTCCCGGGCCGGGCCTTCTAAATCTCTTTCATGGGCATAGTGATATATGAGGAAGGTGGATGTGGTTAGCCCATGTGACGATAATGAGTTACAGACTTAGTACTGGGATGCTTGGTGACCACTTTGAGGCTTTGATCTGTCTTACTCTTGTTCCCTTAACTGCCCGATAAAACTTTGGTCTGATGTTTTCAAAGAATAGATTATGTAAAGATGAATAGGTTTATGGCTGCAAATAGGCTACAGTATTTCTTATGGTGTGAGTTTTTTTTTTTAATTGGACCTATGCTTTCATCAATGTAGGGAGCTCTCTCTACCATAGCAAATCTCCTGGGAAAGAGATCATAGATTTAGAGCTAGAAGTGGCCTTAGAAAGTCACTGAGTTCAAACACACACACACACACACACACACACACACACACATATACATACATATACATATTTTTTTCAATTAGCAAGCATTTATTTTCCCTCATATATCCTGCTGTTCCCCTCAAAAAATTGGGAGGTGAAAGAGAAGGTAAGAAATTGTAAGAAATACACAGTCAAGCACAAAAAAAAAAATCACACGTTGGTCGTGACTAAAAATGTCTGTCTCGTTCTGCGTCTTGGAGGCTGTCACCTTTCTGTCAGGAGATAGGTAACTTTGTTCATTGTTCCCCGGGAATCAGGGTTGGCCATTGCATTGATCAAAGAAGAAGAAGACTTGAGTTCAAATCAAGCCTCAGACACTTACGAGCTCTGTGACCCTGGGCAAGTCACTTAACTGTCTGCCTCAGTGTCTTCATTTGTAAAATGGGGATAAAATAGAACCTACCTCCTAGTGTCATTTTGAGCATCAAATGAGAAAATATTTGTATTTTGCAAACCTTAGTGCACTCTATAAATGCTGTTATCATGATGCCTTTTCTTTTTTATATTATCAGAGTTATTTCCAGTACATCTCTTCCTTTCAGAGAATCCTATATGAAAATTAGCATTTTTAAAGACCAAAAAAGGAAAAAGAAAAAAAAAAACCATTGCAATTGATCTATACATTGGAAAAGTCTGACAATATAAGCCAAGTGTAACGCTCCCACAAAAGGGTGGTTCGGGAGGATCTTCTCCTATTTCTTAATTTGAGTCCTACTTAATCTTTATAATTTTGCTATGTTCACTTTTACTTTTTTGTTTGGTTCTTTCCATTTCCATTGTTGTTGTGATCATTACATATATTGTTTTCTTGGTTCTGCTTACTTTACTCTGCATCAGTTCATGGAGATCTTTCCATACTTTTTGGACCTGGCCAATGCTGGGATTTGTTTTGCTCAACTCTGTGTTTGCTACAAGGGTTTTGCCTTCCCCCCCCCCCCCGCCGACTGCAATACTAGGGGGCAGGAGGAGGTAGGGAAAAGCCATAGACTTTTGTTAATTGAAAAAAATAGAAATGCATTTTTTAAAAAAGAAAGATGGGTCCCTATTATGAAGGTACTTTCACTATACTGAGGGAAGTAAGAGAATTTAGACAAATAAAAACAATAACAGTAATAGCTTATTATTATATAGAGATTTGTGTCAACGAGGTACTTTATATATTTGGAAATACACTCTCTTTGGAAGAGCACCCCATCTTTTCACTGAAGTGTTTCATCACACTATCTGTTCTCTCAGATCCAGAATGGTCTTGGAGGCCAACAGAGGTTAAATGACTTGCCCAAGGTGACACATGGCTAGTTAGTGTCTGAGTTGGGATTTGAACCCAGGTCTTTCTGACCCCAAGTCCAGTGTCTTTGTCCAGGGAGGAAGAATGAAGGAAAGACTTTTTTGTTCATATCTTTCTAAGGTGGGGGATAACAAATAAAAAACTGCTGGCAGGGAAGCTAGAAGCATGATCTCGATAGGGAAGTCTCCTTTTGCCAATAGCTCCAAGCAGTGAGTAAACTAGCTGAGTCCCCAGATTCCTGCTGCCTGCCTGGTCTCCAGATGTGGGTGTATTTGGAGTGGGCAGGAATCGTCTGGAGGCAGCCAGGTATAGCCCAAAAAGAATGCTGCCTTTGGGGTCAAATGTGGGTTGGAATCCCACTTCTAATTCACTGTGAATGTCTTTTGCCATGTTGCCTTACCGCTCTGTGCCTCAGTTGCCTCAATGGTAAAATGAGGGGCTTGGACTAGATGATCTGTAAGGGTCCCTTCACCTCTCTGGGCCTCAGTTTTCTTTTCTGCAGAACCACGAGGTTGGACTAGATGATCTTCAAGGGCCCTTAACCTCTAAGGGCCCTTCGTTTCCTCACCTGAAAAAATGAAGATATTGGGCTTGATGTGTATAACCTATACAGATTGTTTGCTGTTTGGGGGAGAGGTGAGGGAGGGAGGGAGAAAAATTTGGAACCCAAAATTTTACAAAAATGAATGTTAAAAACTATTTTTACATGTAATTGGGAAAAAATACTATTAAGGGGGAAAAAAAAAAAGTTGAACTTGACCTCTAAGGGCCCTTTGGGGAAGCTAAGTGGATAAAGCACCAGGCCTGGAGTCAGGAAGACTTATCTTCATGAGTTCAAATTTGGCCTTGTACACGGACTAGCTGTGTGACCCTGGGCAAGTCACTTAACCCTATTTACTTCAATTTCCTCATCTGTCAAATGAGCTGGAGATGAAAATGACAAACCACTCCAGTATCTTTGCCAAGAAAACCCCAGATGGGGTCATGAGGAATTTGAAGTGACTGAAATGACTGATTAACAACAAAAGGGCCATTCTGGTATACAGCCAGGATCAGCTTAGCAATCTCCCATATTTCTTTTGAACAGAATGTTAGTCTGACTGGGCCTTCTCGTTTCATAAAGAAGGAAACTGAGGCCCAGAGGGAGGAGGTGACTGGCCCAGCACCACCCAGCCAGGAGGTGTTGGAGGCAGCGTCCACATCCGGGTTCTTTGTCCTTTCCACAGTCCTAGTGCGCTTCCCACAAAAATCACTTTGCTTTTTAAACGTAGGATCTATATCAGTGCCTCTAAAGAGTTTGGAATAGAACAGGAACAATTATGAGTATGAGCATCTCAGATGAGCAATATGTAGGGGTGTAATCAGTGACAGTGATTACAACCTGTTTTGAAAATGGTTTTGCATAATCTTAGTTCCTCCACCAAAGGAATGATTTAAACAACAACAACAGGAAAGAAGAATCCATAGAATTCATTTTAGTATATGGGAAACATTTTTTATAGTGAACTTAGACATGTTTGATCACCAGTTCTTTGAAAAATATTCTCTTCTGAGTTACTGAAGTGCCTTTCAAGATATCTAAGTGTTTTTGGCGGATTCTAGATTGTCATGAGTTTAAGAGAGGCAGCAGGAGGCATGGAATGGTGGTGGAGGTGCTGGGTCTGGAACGAGAGCGCGTGTCAGAGTTTAAAACCCTGATTTGTGTTTCACTGTTGTGTGATTTGGGGCTAGTCTCTTTAACTCTCTGGGTTTCCAGACGGTCTCCCCATCTGTAAAGTGAAGGTCCTGGACTGGATCACTCTGAAGGTCATTCCCAGCTTCAAATATAGACCCTTTGGGTTTCTTTGATTTGATGAAATGCTTCCTTCCCTCCTTCCTTCCTCCCTCCCTCCCTCCCTCTCTTTCTTTTCTTTCTTTCTTTCCTTTCTTTCTTTCCTTTCTTTCTTTCTTTCTTTCTTTCTCTTTCTTTCTTTCTTTCTTTCTTTCTTTCTTTCTTTCTTTCTTTCTTCCTTCCTTCCTTTCTTTCTTTCTTTCTTTCTTTCTTTCTTTCTTTCTTTCTTTCTTTCTTTCTTTCTTTCTTTCTTCCTTTCTTCCTTCCTTCCCTACCTCTTTCTTTCTATCTCTCCCTCTCTTTTTTCTTTCCTTCCTTTCTTCCTCCTTTCTCTCTCTTTCACTCTTTCTCTTCTTTCTTCTCTTCCTCTCTTCCTTTCTCTCTTTTATTTTCTATTTCTCTTTCCTTTCTCTCTCCCTCCTTTCCTTCCTTCCTGTTTTTATTGACGTTTTTTATTTTTACATCACCTTCTTTTCCAAATACATTCCTCCCCAGCAAACCATCCTTTGTAGAAAGAAAGAAAGCTAGATAGAAAGCCATTTCAAAACCAACACATCAGTGGAGTCCCACAGTATATGCAATGTTACACACCCATAGTTTCCCACCTCTGCAAAGAAGGGGGTGAGGTGTGTTTTCTCATCTTTTCTTTGGGTCCACTCTTGGTTCTTACAATTACATAACATGCAGTTTTAGTTTTTCCTTAGATGTTTGTTTTTCTTTAGATAACTCTTTTTTCACATCTTCTAATTTTCCCTTATACCTTGCATATACCAAGTACTAAATAAATGCTTTGTGATTGATTGAACTTTGATAGGGAGTTGTGTGGTCAATTTGTGTTCATGAGAGCCATTGTCTGATTTCAGAATTTATGGTAGGGAATGTAGAAAATCAGCCCCACGTTCCTAGTGACAGAGTGGCATGAGAAATTAAGGTGTGGATTTTAACAACCAGAAAATAAATATTTCATGGGGATACACTATGTACTTTCTTTGTATTTTGGAAGATTAGATTCTTCCTTCCCTCTCTCATTGGGTAATGCTCTAGGTTTGCTGGTTTCTTTCATTTTTGCAGCACAAAACCTTAAGGAAAGAGGTGTGAATGTCACTTTCTTACATGAGCAATCATTCAGTCACCAAGCATTACTTAAGTACCCGCTATATGCCAGACATTGTTCTAGGTGCTAGGGATACAAATAGAGTGAGAGAAAGAATCCCTATTTGGACATTCTAATAAGGGAAACAATGCATACACATATACATACATATGTATATATATTTATATGTCCAGACAGAACAGAGAGAAAAATTAATGATAGACTATGAATTTGGGCAAACCATTTCCTTTCTCTGTGCCTCAGTTTCCCCATCTGTAAAATGAGGGGGTTGCACTAAGTGACCATTCTAATGCTCTATTCAGCTCTAAATGCATGAAGATTTAGAGCTGAAGGGACCTCAGAGGGCCATCTTGTTCACTTCCCCATTTTACAGATAAGAAGGCTGAGATTTACAAAGGTAGGCAAAGGCCACCTTGCCCAAGGTCACACAGGTGAGGTGATATTTGAACCCAGCTCCTCTGACTGAAGGACCAGGTCCTATATCTTTTTCTATGATGAAACAAATAGATTTAGAGCTGGGACCTCAAAGACCATCTATTCCAGTCTCTTCATTTTACAGATGAGGAAATGGAGGACCAGAAATGTTAAGTCAATTACCTAAATGGTATCAATAGATTTAAAGGTGAAAGGCGCCTTAGGAGTTATCCAGTCCAAACTCCTTATTTATTTTGCAGATGAGGAAACTGAGGCCTAGAAAGGAAGGTGATTTGCCTAAGGTCACAGAGATGGAAAGCATCACAGGCAGGATTCAAACTCAGGTCCTTTTGGCTTCCAATCCAACATGCCATGTTTCATCTCTGATACTAGCAGTCAAATGAAAGAAAAAAGGAGGCAGCATGGTCCAATGAAAAGAACGTTATGGTTCCTCCTCCAAATCCCAGATCTGCTCCTTATTCCCTGTGTGACCTCAGGCAGGTCAGTCTGAGCCTCAGTTTCCTCATCTGTAAAATGAAAAGGTTGGACTAGATGGGCCCCTTCCTGCTCCAAATCTGTGATCTTCTGATCCTGCCAAAATCTCTAACAGGTTCCATGAAAAGGAAAAGCTGAGACAACTCAGTCTAGACTGGAGATTGGCGTTCAAGCTCACCCTCCCTCCATACTAAGCTGCCTTGTGCCATCTTGTGGTAGGCACAGCACAGCACAGGCGGAAGAGAGACGACTAGCTTTGGATTGTCTGTCCCATATTCTCTGTCCCTCTGCTCTCCGCAATTTTCTGATCTCTTCTCCTTCCAGTGAAGGGAGGGAGGGAAAAAGAGGGGAGGGGGGGAGGGAGGGGAGGGAGACAGAGACAGAGAGAGTGGAAGAGAGGGCCAGAGAAAGAAACAGGGAGAGGCTGTGTGTGAAGAGGGGAGAGAAACACACACACACAGAAGAGAGGGAGAGAGACAGAGACACACAGACAGAGGGGGTGGAAGAGAGGGCGAGAGAAATAAAGGGGGAGAGAGAGAGAGAGAGAGTATGTGTATGTGTGTAAGAGAAACACACACAGAAAAACAGAGAGGAGAGGGGAGGAGAGGAGAGAGAGACAGAGACAGACAGACAGAGAGATAGACAGAGGGGCTGAAAGAGGTCAGAGAAAGAAAGGGAGAGAGAGGGCAGGGGTGTGTGTGTGTGTGTGTGTGTGTATATGTAAGAGAAACACAGAGAGACACAGAAAGGAGAGGGGAGGAGAGAGAGAGAGAGAGAGAGAGAGAGAGAGAGAGATGAACTGAGACAGACAGACAGAGAAGATGGAGGAGAGGGCCAGAGAAAGAAAGGGAGAGAGAGGTAGGGTGTGTGTAGGAAAGAAACACACAGAGAAGAGAGGAGAGGAAGAGAGGGAGAAAGGGGGGGGGAGGAATGGCTATCGAGAGCGGGGAGAGCCCTGGCCTGATGTGGGGGCGCTCTGGACCTTGGCAGATTTGGGGCAAGACAGAATCTATGGTCACAGTCCTGATCCAGATGGCCGCTGCCTCCCATCTAGTTTCTATGCACTATCATCTCCCTGTCAGAATGTCAGCTCCATGAGGACAGTCAGCTTTCGCTTTTTCTCTGATCCCTAGTGCTTACCACAGTGCTTGGAACATAGTGAAGATTTTCCCTGTTGAATGCCTGGCAGAGTCATGGGCTGTGGAGCTGGGAAGGCTTTCTCAGTCCAGGGATTCTTCACCTTTTTGTGAGGCACGGCACCCTTAGCTGTCCTAGGAATCCTAAGGATGCCTTCTCAGAATTATATTTTTAAAAGAAGAAAAGTCATAGGATTAGGACAGGAAATAATGATATTGAAATATATTTATTAAAATATTTAATTATCTTTTTAAAAGTTTCTGGGCTCCAGGTTAAGAATCTCTGGTAGTCTCACTTGCTCATTTTACAGGTGAGGAGACTGAGGCCCAGAGGATTACGAATTCTTAGCTGGAAGAGACCCCAGTGACTAATCTAATTCACCCCCCTTCATTTTACAGATGAGGAAACTGAGTTTCAGAGAGGGGAATTGAGTTCCCCAAAGTCATGCAGACAGTGTCGGAGACAGGATTTGAACTCACGTCCCCTTGTGTCCAAATCCAGGTGTGAGCCTTTGTTGTGCCCAGGAGAGCATAGGTAGCTAGCACCCACTCAATCACGAAGGAGAGAATTTAGAGCATTCCTTGGAAACATTAATGACACCTGAGTGTGCTTTGGTCCTCTGCAGAGAGTTGCTTTGAAGTAGGTAGTGAGCCCTCAGTAACTGTTGATTGATCCTAGGTCATAGATTGGAGATAGAAGGGACCTCAGAGTAATTGAACCCTATCTTTCTGTTTTCAAATCTTATTGTTGCCTCTTGTTTTTATACCAATCATTTCCTGCTAGCTCTCCTGCTGAGCCTTGTTATTTGGTCCTGTCCAACTCTTCATGACTCCATTTGGGGTTTTTCTTGGTAAAGATACTAGAATGATCTGCCCTTTCTTTCTCCAGCTCGTTTCACAGATGAGGAAACTGAGGCAAACAGGGTGAAGTGACTTGCCCAGGGTCACACAGCCAGGAAGTGTCTGAGGCTGGATTTGAACCCAGGTCCTCCTGACTTCAAGGCCAGTATTCCATCCACTGTACCACCTAACTGCCCCTCTAGAAATGCGTGTATTCTGTATCCCCAGTAGCTTTAAAGTTAGCATGTTGTTATAGGTACCCATTGGGCTCTTGTTTCAAATGTATTTCCTTTTCTATCCCTTTCTCTCCAGCTACTATCACTGACCCACATCTACACTTGGGGTTCATGAGAAATAAGGAAGTGATAGTTTAGAGACTCAGCAGAAAGGGAGGCTGGCTGGGTAACTGATGACCCCAGTGTCAAGGCACTAGGTTAAACATTGTGAATTATTTACACCCAGCCTACAGTAGCCAAGTCTAGGTCAGCAAGACCAGAGAATAGGGACACAGGAGAAACAGTTTCTAGTAGTCAGAGACTTGCTAGGCCAAATACATTTGACTCTGCCCTAAATGTCTCAGATTACCTGGTAGACCTTGGAAAACTGCATTGACAACTGCCTGGGGTCTGCTATGGGTGATAAGTGACGAGAGACCCCTGGAGAAAAGTAGACTTTGATTTCTTCTCTTTACACAAACCAATTATAGGCTTGAGGAGTTGGAAACTTTCACTGTCTTTCCTGCTATCCCAATCTTTTGTGGACTGCCTTCTGGAACTTCGTCATTCATGGCATTAAAATATATACATTTATATATATATATATATATATACACACATAATTTTACTAAAAACTACTTTTAAACTAAGTGAGTAGCATGATACAGTGGAAAGTATACTTGTTCCAGGAACAGAGGCCCTGGGTTCAAATGCTGCTTTTATTCCCTGTGTGACTTTGGGCAAACTGCTTAACCATTCTGGGCCTGTAAGTCTTCTATAAAGTGAATTTTACATTTTTATAAACAATTTTTACATTTTACAAATAAAATTTCACATTTTAGATTCTTTACAAAAAACTCTTTTACAGCTCTAAATCTATGATCCATGAGAAGGCAGGGGCAAAGAAGATCAGAGGAAGAAAGGACCTTGGAGGCTATTGATTCTAAGCCTGTTATTTTATAGATGAAGAAAATGGGTCCCAGAGAAGTCAGGTTGGGGAGGGCACGAGGATTAGAACACAGGCCCTTGGAGTCTAGACCTGTCCCTCTCTATGATACCACATTGCTGCTCCCATCTTAGTCCGGCTATCCCATTCAGTTCTTCTGTTCTGTGTCAGATGAAAGGGGTGGGAAGAAGTCATTAAGATTCCCATAGCTCATTGTGTAACCTCACAGGGAAGTAAGAATAATTGGCATTTCCACAGAGATTTAAGGCTTTCAAAAACCTTTGAGCCAGGGTACCTTGGTGGCTCAGTGGATAGAGCATGGCCTTAGAGTGATGAGGACCTCAGTTCAAATCTAACCTCAGACAGGTACTAGTTGTGTGTGCCTGAGCAAGTCCCTTAACCCTGATTGCCTCAAAAACAAACAACCCAACAACCTTTGTCCTCATCTCATTTGATTTTCATAGCAGCCTTAAGAAGTGGGCACCAGAATTAACATTACCCTTAATTTACAGATGAAGAAAGTGAGATTCAGAGAAATTAAAGATTAACTTTGGGTCACACAGCATTGGAACGCAGGGATCTCCTGTTTCCCTGGCCAAATATCTCACTCACTCTATGAATCAGTAATTATGTGGTCAGCCTCATATGGCCTATGTGTCAGAGGGATCTTGAGCAGTAAAGATGTATGTGGTTGGAGGATCATGATAGGCCCCTACCGCTGGGTTCTGAGTAAAGGAGTAGATTGTGTAATCTCAAGGAAAGGAAAAAATGAACTGCCAACTTGTGGGCCGTAACCTGCCTTAGAAAGAAGAAGCCAGAGACAGTGAGTGAGTCATCTCAGGTGGAGAGGATGTTACCTATGGTGAGTCATCAGATTCAGATCTTAATCCTAGGACTGTGGTTCCTAAGTGTGGATGGAAGCTGTGAGGGTGGGGGTTCCCAGGGCAGCTGTGTTAAGTCCTAGCCCACACTTCACTGCTCCCTGCTCTGTCCCTTCTGTTCTTCTCCATCTAGCCTGGGCACACTAATGGTGCAACACTGGGTTAGAACTAAGACCACGCGGCTAATTATTCCTTGGATGTTTGTCCGCATAGTGAAGAGGGCTCTAGAGTCAGAGAACACAGGTTCAGATGTCAGCTCTTCCATTTACCAGCTTTGTGACTTAATAGTTACATGGGACTTAACCTCTCGGGCCCTCAGTTTCCCCATTTGTAAAATGAAAGGGTTGCACTAGATAAGTCCCGTCCAGCTATAGATGTGGGATCCTCAGATCAGCCCAGGGAGGTTGGTGCCGTCATTATTACAGGGCTTACATGCAATGTGATTGATATAGGAAGCTCCCAGTGAATAAATTCCTTACACTAGTGGATGTTGGCAACCGCCCTGCAGTTGACAGTCTTAGAGCAAAGGTTCCTAATTCTGGGGTCTGTAAAACTCATCTCCAGAAATATTTGGATAATTACAATGTAATCGGTTTCCTTTGTTACCCTATGTATTGTATTTTGTACACTTAAAAACATGATTTTGAGAAAGAGGCTGTAGGCTTCACCAGTTTGCCAAAAGGGTCTAAGACATAAAAAAGGTTAAAAACCCCTGTCCCCGAGGGTTACTACCTGCCTTATGTCAGTATCACAGGTGAGACTTGGGCCTGCCTGTCTGTGACCCTCTCTATCCACTGCCCCATCCTGCCTCTCAATGTCTTTCACATAATAGGCACATCATAGGTGTTGGTAAAATGGAATTTTACAGATGAGAAAACAGATTAAGATTGCTGTGGTCACGGCTTCACAGCAAAGTGGAATTTGAACTAGGGTCACCCAAAAATAAAGTCCAGGGCCTTTTTCACTCCATTTCTTTGTGGAGTCTTTTTTTTTGTGTGTGTCCCTGCTGCTGATCGCATCTGCTTGTAGATTATTTTGTAACTTTTGATGAGTACCTTTAACTGCCTTAGCCTTGGTTTTCTCATCTGTAAAGTGGGGACAGCACTCTTATATATACCTACCTAGTTATATTAAACTACCTACAGTGTCAGCCAGTTTGTCTGGAAGAGTGTATGAAGAGGAATAAGGAATATGAGTCTGGAAAAGTCCATTAAATCCCAATTATGGAGGGCTTTAAATGCCCCCAAAAGAAGTTTATAGTTGATCCTAAAGGTTAGTAAGTCAATTAATTCACATTTATTAAGTATCTACTATGTGTCAGGCACTGTGCTAAGCACTGGGGATACAAAAAAAAAAGGTAAAAGACGGTCCCTGCTCTCAAGGAGCTTACAGTCTAATGGAGGAGACAACATGGGAACTCCATACAGATAAGACATATACAGGATAAATTGGAAAGAACGAACAGAGGGAAGGTGCTAGAATTAATGGAGGGTCAGGAAAGGCTTCCTGAACATGTAGAAGCAATGAAGGGTCTCTGAAGTTCATTCCTAAAGTCTCTTCCAACTCCGAATTGTTGAATCCAGTGCAAGACTGTACTCCGTAAGTTGTAATAATAGTAGTTAATATCTAACTGACATGCTAAGGTTTGCAAAGCACTTTATAAATATTGTCTCATTTTAACCTGGCACCAGACCTGGGAGGTAGGTGCTAGTATTATCTCCATTTTACAGAGAAAGAAACTGAGGCAGAGGTTAAGTGATTTGCCCAGGGTCACACAGTTAGTAAGTCTCCAAGACGTGATTTGAACTCAGGTCTTCCTGACTCCAGGTCCAATTCTTTCACTATTGCACCACATAGCTGCCTCTTCACAAGCATCAATCAATTCATTCTTTGTTACTTTTGTCCCCAGCTGCTAGCACAGTGCCTTACACATAGTGGGTGCTTGATAAATATTTTTTGATTAATGGACTAACTCAATCAGTCAATAAGCATTTATTAAGCACCCACTATGTACCAGACACTGGGATGGGGGAGAGAGGGTATCTAAAAACAAAATGAAACAGTCCCTGATCTCAAGAAATTCACATGGTAGGAGTGGGTGGGTGGGTGGGCATGTGTCTATGTGGTGTGGGGAAGGGGGAACATGTACATATGTGTATATATACATATGTACATATGTGTATACATATAATATATGTATATACATGTGGATATGTGTATATCGATATGTATATGTGTGGGTATATGTGTGTGTGTGTGTGTGTGTGTTACAAGTTAATTCCATGGGGGAAACACTGGCAGCAGGAGGATAAGGGATGTGTTATCATGTATCTATAAAAATAATAATGACAATAACAACAACAATGGTAATAATGATAGCTAATGTATATACAAGTACCTTGCAGTTTGCATACGTTATGTCATTTGATTCTCGCAACAACCTTGGGTGTGGGTGCTTTTATTATCCCAGATTTCTCAGATGGGGAAACTGAGGCATACAGTGGTTAAAGTGACTTGAGCAGGGTCACATAGCTAGTAAGTGTCTGAGGCTGGATTTGAACTCAGGTCTTCCTGATTCCAGGTCCAGTGCTCTAGCTACTATGCCCCCTATGCTTAAGATTTGCAATTAAAAAAAAAATTTCAGCACCCAATCCTCCATTACTCTTCCCAGGGGAGGTACTAGCAATGGTTGCTTTTGAAGTTCTCTTGATTGGAGCTCGAGAATGGGCTACAAGTGCCAGCTGGCTACCCTTGACCTTTGCCTGCTTGCTGTCCCTCCAGGTATGGAGAGTGCAATCACGCTGTGGCAGTTCCTGTTGCAGTTGCTGCTGGACCAGAAGCATGAGCACTTAATCTGTTGGACATCCAATGATGGTGAATTCAAGCTTCTCAAGGCAGAAGAGGTGGCCAAACTGTGGGGACTGCGCAAGAACAAGACAAATATGAACTACGACAAGCTGAGCCGCGCCCTGCGGTACTACTACGATAAGGTAAGCCCTTGGCTTGCACCGAGACCAGCTGGGGCAGAGGGAGGAAATGACTACTTTCTCGTGGGGTTGAACAAGGCAAAAACGTTCTGAGCTCGGGCAGTAAAATACCACTGAGTTTGTTATTCAAGAAGTAGCCTGTCAAAGAGGATTAAAGGGAGTTGGCAAGATAAGGGTTCTAGTTCTGCCTCTGACACACTAGTGGTTTTCCCCACAGTTCTGGAATACATTAATTACCAAGGAGTTGCTGCTTTCCTTGTCTGTATTGATAGAGGGAGTTTCTAATCAATTCACCAATTAATAAGCATTTAGCAAGCACTTACTACGTGCCAGGTGCTCTATTATGAAGACAAAAATGCCCTCTAGGGACCTGTATGCTATAGGAGGAGACAACATGTATATGTATGATTATTACAAAATCAGCCAATAAGTATTCATTAAGTGCCTACTATGTGCCAGTCATTGTGCTAAGCACTGGAGAAATATACACGAAATAGATGAAATACACACAAACACACAAAATCGCTGTGGGGTAGGGGGAGGCCTTGACAGGGCCCATCTGGAAGGGCCTCTTGGAAGTAAGACTTGGACTGATTTTGGAAGGGAACTGGATTTTGAGAGGTGGAATGAGGATGGAATGCATTCCGCATGTGGGGCACAGCCTGGCTAAAGACATGGAGATGGAATGGTGTGTCTGAGTTGGCCAGTGAGTTAAGGGGACTCGTGTATATTAAGCCTGGAATGGTAGCCTGGAACCAGATTACCCAGGGCTTTAAATGCCAAACAGAAGGGTTTGCATTGGATCCTGGAGGCAAGAGGGAGCCATTGGAGCTTTTTGAGCAGTGGACTGAAATAGAGCTATACTTTAGAAAAATAATAATGATAATGACACATTTACATAGCATGCTAAAGTTTGCAAAGTTCTTTACAAATATTATCACGTTTTATTCTCCCTACAACAATAGGAAGTATGTGTTATTGTTATCTCCATTTTACATATGGGTAAAGTGAGGCAGCCAGATGTTAAGTGACTTTCCCAGAATCACAGAGTTAATAAATGTCTAAGGTGAAATCTGAACTCGGTTTTCCAGACTGCAGGCCCAGTGCTCTATGCACAGTGCCACCTAGTGGCCTCATACCATGAAAACACCTTTGGCAGTAGCGTGGAAGGTGTTTTTTGAGCTTAGGTGAGATAATGTATTTAGAGTTTTGCCAACCTGAAAACAACAGATAAATAAACGTCCATTAATTATTTGTTGTTCAGTTGTTTCAGTCGTGTCTTACTCTTCTTTACCTCATTTGGGGTTTTCTTTGCAAAGATACTGCAGTCCTCTGCCATTTCCTTTTCCAGCTCATTTTACAAATGAGGAAACTGAGGCAAACAGGGTGAAATGACTTGCCTAGGGTCACAAAGCTAGGAAGTATCTGAGGCTGGATTTGAACTCTGATCCTTCTGACTCCAGCCCTGGTGCTCTATCCACTGAGCCACCTAGCTGCCTCCAGCTAATTATTACTAGTGCTTCTCTCTGACAGAGACTGATCAAATGAGGTGATATTTGTCAAGCATTTAGCACAGTGCATGGCACATAGTGGGAGCTATTTAAATGCTCAGTGCCTTCCTAATTGCATTTTTGAAGTCTCATGCTCAAAGACTGACATCAGTAATCATCGTAAGCAGCTGTGTCTGGGCTAATTTTGAAAGAGGATTAAAGTATTTGTTTTAAATATTAGCTCCCCATTTATATTTCATGAATTCAGCCAATCCATCCCATCTTTCACAGTCAGTTCATGAGGAAGAGACTTTTCCCATGCTGGGAAGTCATTCATTCAGTTAATATTAGTCCCTCAATAAAATGGTTTCAAAGCTCCATAGGTACTCCTTGAAATGCACCAGTTCTTTAACAGTGGCCAAAGGAGAGGGATCTCGTTTTTGCCTTCCTAACAGCTCTCCTTTTTGCCCCAGTCCCTCTTCTAACACTACTACTCTCCCAGTGCAGACTCTCCATGTCTTGTCTATGGCAATAGCTGCTGGGGCTGCCTGCCTCAGGTGGGTCCCTCCTCCAATTCATCCTCTGTTCAGCCACCAGAGTGATCTTCCCAAAGCACAGATCTGACCATATCCCCCCTCTATTCAATAAATTCCAGGGGGTTCCTATTACCTTCAGGATTCAAAAATCTACTGCTTGGCTTTGAAAGCCCTTCATAACACGGCCCCTTTCTAATTTTCTAGTCTTCTTACACCTTGTTCGCTGCCACCCACTGAAATCCAGCAATCCTGCTGGCTTTCGTGGGTTCTTCACAACGGGCTTCATCTAATGGCTCCATGCTCGGAGTACCCCTCTCCCCATCTCCTCCTCCTGGCCTCCCTGACTTCCTTCAAGTCCCAGTGAAAATCCCACCTCCTACCAGAAACTTTACCTTGACCCCATTAATGCCAGCACTTTCCTCTGTTGATCATCTGCCGTTTATCCTGTCTATTTTCTTGTTTGTACGTGACCATTAGATTGTGAGCTCCTTGGGGTAGGCACTGTCTTATCTTCCTTTGTATTCTCAGCACTTAGCACAGTGCCTGACACATAGTAAACGTTTAATAAATGCTTACTGACAGACATATTCTAAAGACACTTCTTGTTGATTCCAGTACCTGTAAATTTTGTGGAATCTTGGTTGCTTAGATATTGTTTTGCGGTATTCCCTGGGCTTTGCAAGACTGTGAGGATTGACATTGGATCTATTCTGCTTGGCATCTGTCTAAGGCACAATGTTGTAAAAATTGTAAAAAAAAAAAAAAAAAAGGCAGATTTCGACTTAATGTCAAGAAAAACTTTCTAACAGGGAGACTGGCCAGAGGTGGAAGGGGCTGCCTCAGGAGGTCACAAGTCCTTCCTCACTGGAGGTCTTTAAGCAAAGGCTGGATTACTTATTCGGCACACTGCAAAAAGGAGTTCTTGTTCAGGGATCAGTTGTAACTATCTGGGCTCTGAACCTTCTTCTAGCTTTGAGATTCTATGATTCTGTCATTGGCACTTCCACTGTGAAATGGGGATGGTGCCAGCCGGTGTGGTACTTTGCAAAAGGCTGTTTGCTGATCTGAAAATAATAACCTGGTTTTCAACTGAGGCATCAAGTGCTGTTTCTGTTTGGGTTGAGGTCATACAGGTGCCTTCCTCTCGTGCCTCCATTTCTTCTGTACTTTCTGGAAGTTTTGTCTTCTCTGTGGTTATGGTTCATCAGTGTGGAGGAGGGGACTCTTGGGACTGTATGTGTGATTCTCAGAGTGTCTAGCTGTCAAGGATGGAAAATACAGAAGGAATATGGAAAGGCTTTTATGAAATAATGCAAATGGAACCAGTCTATCCACAAGCATTTTTAAAATGTGTTTTGTGCCACCACTGGGGATACTAAGGCAAAAATGAAGCAGTCTCTACAGGTAAGAAGCTTACATTGTAACGGGGGAGACAGTATGTACATATATGAGAATCTAAAGAATAGATAGGCCGAGTAAATACAGGGTAGTGAGAGAGGGAGGGGTTGGTGGTTGGAAGTCAGGAAAGGCTCCGTTTAGAAGGTGGAATTTGAGTTGCTTCTTCAATGAAGAGAGGGATTTTTTGAGGTAGAGATGAAGAGAGAATGTGTTCCAAACATGGAGGAAAGCCTATGCGTAGGCTTAGGGTTGGGAGATTGAGTGCTGTGTGTGTGAGGAACAGAGAGAGAGTACCAATTTCCTTCCTTCCCCTCCCTCCCTCCTTCCTTCCTTCTTTCTCTCCCTCCTTCCTTCTATTCTTCCCTCTCTTCCCCTTTCCCTCCCTCTTTCCTTCCCTCCCTTCTCCTTTTTCTCCCTTCTTCCTTCCCTCCTTCTTTCCTTCCCTCTTTTACTCTTTCCCTCCCTCTCTCCTCCTTTCCTTCCTTCTTTCTTTCCTCTCTCCCTCCATCCCTTCCTTCTGCTCTCCTTCCTTCCCTTCTTCCCCAATTCCCTTCTTCCCTCCTTCCTTCCTTCCCTCCCCTCACTTCCATTCTTTTCACATCAAAGTCATTTCCAGATATGTCCCTCACCTCTGACAATTACGTAGTTAAGAAAAACCCCAGTGACTTTATCTAACAGTGTATGCACCATTCTGCACCTCTAGCCTTCCCATCTGTCTAATGCAAGGCAGGAAATGTATTTCCTCACATCTGGGACTGCAGGTCCTCCTTTTCTGCAGTGACAGGTTAAGCACAAGCTACAGCTGAGAGGTTTTGCTGCTTCTATCCCCATCAGGAGTTAAAGGTGGGACAGATGCCCTTTCTTGCCGTGTTCCCAACAAAAACATCACTCATTTCCACCAAGCAAAGGCCTCATGAAACAACTCTTTCGTTAATTAGTGAGGTCTGAGGAAGAACGGTCAAGGCAAAGTCACTGCCTGAGCATTTTCTTGGAAAGCAGAAAGTTTCCCTTCCTCACTTAATTGGATAATTCATTTCAAATTAAGTGGGCAGTTGTGACAGGAGAACGTTAGTATTAATAATATATCCCTTTGATGGAGTGCTTTGTCATGAAGCCTGTCCTGGGTGTAATTATTTCACTCTGAAAAATAAATTTTTAACCAACAACGTAATTTATTGTGATAGCGGGGAAGGGAGGAAGACAGAGGCACCATCGTGATCAGGGAATAACGCCATTTGCATAAAATTCTGTGGCAGAGGGCTGGCCTGGGCCTCATCCAAGGGGCTGAAATAACTAAGTACTCATTGGCCTTCTCTGGGCCGGCCTGATCCACGCCCAGTGTACTTGGGGATTTCTGTTCCCATTGCAGCAGCTACAAGGTTTTGGACAATACTAGAGGGGCCTTTGGAAAGTTGCCTGAGTTTTTTGCCGATATTGATTGATAGAGGGCAGGCAAAGAGCGTGGTCTTAGCTGACTCTGGAAAATGCCCAAGGGCCTGTTGTCCTGATTGATCTTATGGAGCTGTTTGGCCCTGATAAGGTCCTTTTACAAGAGAAGCAAGAGTCCTCAGAGACCTTCGAGTTCATTCTTAACCTGGGGTGTATAAACTTGGATTTAAAAAAAAATTATAACTGCCCTGTTACATATTTGGCTTCCTTTACAATCCCATGTGTTGTATTTTATGCATTTAAAAACATTATTCTGAGAAGACATCCACAGCCTTCACCAAACTGCCAGGGGGTTCAGGACCCATCAAAGTTGCTTTAGGCCAGAAGAGCCCTTAGATATCATCAGGCCCAACCTGATCATCTTACAGGAGAGGAAACTGAGGCCCAGAGAGGCGAAGGGGTCAAATCTCACCAGGACTTCCCCTTCTCACCGACTTTCCTGCCAGTTTCCCTTCATCCTCCTGGGTGAATGTTGAAACCCCTTTCCATTCCCACCCAGATAGAAGGGAGCCTAGAACTCCCATCTCCCTATGATCCTTGGGCCTCACTTGCCTTTCCCAACAGCAGTGGAAGAGAGAACATTGTCAGTGACACTGCTTTGATGAGTAGATGTAACAAATGAATTACTGCATCTCACTACAATGCTTCCAGGAAGGTGGAGGACCACTGAGCCTGACTGTTAGCCTTGCTGCTACTATCTCCAGACCATAGCCACAGCTGAACCCTCCTGGGTGTGGGTTCTTCCTCCCATTTAGACTGAGTTCCTTAAACTGTTCATCCATTCATTCATTCTCTGTCTAAAACCCTTTCTGGCTCTGACAGTTTGCATTCCAGGGGAGAAGGAACCAACATTTATTAAATGCCTCCTGTATACCAAGCACCATGCTAACAGGCGCTTTACAAATATATTATCTCATTTGTTTTAAAAGCCCTTTCATCTCTGACATACTGGATTTCTTGGACCCTTCACGTTTTGACATTCTGTGCTGTAAGATCTTTTTCAGGTTCTAAGATTCTGTGTTCTAAGGTTCCCCCCAGAAATAACAAGGTTCCTTGTTATATTCCAAGGTTCCTTGGCAGCTAGGTGGCACAGTGGATAGAGTGCCCGGCCTGAAGTTAGAAAGACCTGAGTTCAAATATGATCTCAGACATGTAATAGATGTTTGACCCTGGACAAGTCACTTACCCCTTTTTGCTTCAGTGTCTTCATATGTAAAATTAGCTGGAGAAAGGAATGGCAAACCACTCCAGTGTCTTTGCCAAGAAAACCCCAAACGGGTCACAAAGAGTCAGACACGACTAAAACAGCTGAATAACAACAACAGCAATTCCAAGGTCCTTCCCAGCCTTGATATTCTGTAGTCTAAGGTCTTTCTGAGTTCCAGCATCCTATGTTGTAATGTCTCTTTTACCCCTAACAGTCTGTGACTTTTATTTTCTCGCATCCCACGTCCCCCCAACTAGGCTTGTTGCTTAGAAACCAGAATGGGGCCTGGAGACTTAGCATCAGCCATAAAACCTGTGTTTATGAGGATATCTCCATATGATATGCTCAGCTGCCAAAGCCTGAACCAGCTTGCCAAATGAACGCTTACATCATACTGCTGCCTGGAGCGCAACAGATCCATGTTTTGCCAGGATGAGTTTTCTTGCTTCTGGGCTTTTATTGGCAGGAGAAATGGAGAGGTTCATTTGTTGAAGTTTGCTGTTGGCCATGAAGGCAAACTGACAGATGTCTTAACTGTGTCATTTTGCTATCTACTGTCTCATCTCACCCCATCCCCTCCAATCTCGCCTCATGTCCTCTAATTCTACCGCATGTCCTCCCATACCATCCCCTTCAATCCCAACATATTCCCTCCAATCCAACTCCATCTATCCCATCCCCCCAATCCATCCCATCCTCTCCAGTCTCACAATATTGCCTCCAGTCCTACCCCATCCTCTCCCATCTCTTTTCCTCCTAACATCCCAATGGGTTATATTCACTCAGACGAGGCCTCTTCTCCCACCTTATGCTCAAGGTATATTTTCTGTCCAGAATTTATAACTTGTATGAGCCCTGTCCAGGTTTTAGGAAGACGGCTAACATATAACTGACCCAAATCTGAATCCTTTGCCGGGTATTAAAGTTAACTAAGAAATGGAGAGGTTGGCAGAGAGAGAAGGTCTTCATGCCTCATTCATTTATGCATTGAAAGGACCATGGAAAAGACCCTTTGCATCACGAGTCTTTGACTCAGCTGGAGTAGAAGGTTTAGAGCTCCTTGATGACAAAATTACTTTGTATCCTCAAGGTCTGGCACATTTAAAAAAAAATAGACCTGTAATTTCACTGGGAAAGAAACTCTCTAGCAATGCATTTTGATACTTTGTTTGCAACTTCCAGTCTTAGGAAATTGCTCAAAGTACTGGTAAGTTAAGTGACTTGCCTAGGGTAACACAGTATGTCTCAGAAGCAGGATTTGAACCCAAGTCTTCTGGCTCCTAAGCTTGTCACTGGATCCACTACTCTAGGCTGCCTGTCACATGTTAGACACTTAATAATTTCAATCTTTCTAATATCCATCTATATCATCTGTTTTTCATTTTTTTTTTTTTTTTGCACTGGGGAGTAGTCTGCTGAGGCAGGCAGTGCTGTGTAGAACATACAGAATTTGAAATCAGAAGATCCGGGTTCTAATAGTGAGCCTGTTAGTAATGTGGCAGTCAACCTGTCACTCTGACCTTCGGTTTCCTCATCTGTACAATGGGGATGATAATATTTGTACTACCTGCCTCCTGGGGTTACTGAAAAGAAACCTTGTAAAGCAAGATTTGCTATTTTAAAAGTAGGATTCCTTCTAGATAGCATTACCTCCCAGGAGGGAGCCTCTCCCTGATTGGGGCAGGAAGCAACTCCTCACCCAGAGGGGTTGATGCGATGGGATTTTAGTTCTGTTGGGTTAGTTGGGTTGGTTTTGTTCAATTGCTATTTTACCTTCATTAAAAAATTTTTGTTATGAGGTGAAGAGAAGAGGGATATGTTTAGAACTCAGAGAGTTCTACAGGAGATATAACGGAACCACAAAAACATTAAAAATGAAGTTACAAAGGCCGATAGGTGTTCCATAATCTGCTGAAGGTTAGCATTCATTTTCTTACCTAAAATAAGATTTGGACCGGATGATCTGACTGGGCCTGTCTGCCTTGAAATCAAGTGATTTAGTGCAACAATTAAGTTTGTTTTGTTTTTTTAAATTTTCTTTCTCAGTTGGGTTTGATGGAAAGAGCACTAGACGTGGAATCCTGGCTGTCTGCCGTATGTTAGTTTTGAGACCTTGCAAAGGAGTGTGGAAGGGGAGGGGGGGCTAGACTTAGAGTCACGAAGGCCTGGGGTAAAATCCCCCTTCTGGATAAAACACTGACCCTGTCCAGGTCTCTGTTTCCTCACCTGTATCACGAGAGGATTGGACTGATGGCCTTCCAGCTCTCAGTCTCTGACCGTGATCCTCCAAACCATTTTATCCCTCTTCCCAGTTTTGTGACTCTGACCCCTTCACACTAAGGTCCAGCCAAAGCAGCCTTCTTGGGATTTTTCACACATGACCCTCTATCTCCTGTCTCTCTGCTTTTGCACGAGCAGTTTCCTGTGTCTGGAATGCACTCCCTCTTTATCTATGCTCTTTAGAATTCCTATGTTCCTTTGAAGCTCAGCATAAGCATCTTCTACATAAAACTTTTACTGATTCCTGCTCTTTACTGATTGATCTTTACCCTATATTTTTTCTTGAGGCAATCTGAGTTAAGTGACCTGTCCAGGGTCACATAGCTAGTAAGTGTCTGAGGTCGCATTTGAACTCGGATCCTTCTGACTCCAGAAGCAGTGCTATATCCACTGCACCACCTAGCTGCCATTAATCTTTATACTTTTTTATGGATCTCCCCCCTACACCTCTTCCCCAGCTGCTAGGGGCTCCCTTCTTCCAAATTTTCTTGTATTTATTTCATATATGTTTGTATTGTTGTTCAGTCATTTTTCAGTCATGTCTGACTCTTTGTGACCCCATTTGGAGTTTTCTTGACAGAGATCTTGGAGTGGTTTGCCATTTCCTTTACAGGTTAAGACAGAGGTTAAGTGACTTGCCCAGGGCCACACAGCTACTGAGTGTCTGAGGCTGGATTTGAACTCGGGTCTCCTTACATATATGTTAATATATATACATGTCATCTCCCTCTAATAGAATAGAAGCTCCTAGAGGGTAGGCAGTGTTTCATGATTGTCTCTGTATCCCTAGTGCCTCACACAGTACAGCAGCATCATGGTTCTAAGCAGTGGCACTAGTTTGGGGAAATGTGGGGTACCAGAGAAACCAAAGAATATTAGGGCTGGAAAAGACATGAGAACACAGAATGACAGAGCTTGCAGGGCCCTCAGGATGAAGAAGATCAGAGCTGGGAGAGATTTGGTGTAAGGCATGACACAGTTAAAAAGAACCTTGGAATGTCAGGGCTAGACGGCATCTTAGAACACAAATTGTCAGAACTAGTTAGGACCTGGAAACGTGGAGTGTCCGATCTTAGAACACAGATTGTCTGAGCTAGTGGGACCCCTAGAACAACAAAGATCAGAGCTGGGAGAGACTTTGGTATGGGATGTCCCAGCTGAAAAGGACCTTAGAACACAGAACCTTGGGACATGGAATGTCAGCCTAGATCTTAGAACACAGAATGTCAGAGCTAGCAGGACCCTTAGAACATAGAGGTTGGAACTGGAAGGAGACCTAGAATATGGAATGTCAGTCCTGGGGAGGGGGCCTTGGGATATTGACTGTCAAGACCTGGGAGGGATCTAAGAATTTCAGAACCTAGAACGTAGGCTATTGGCGCTGAAAGGAATCCTAGAACACAGAGTTGAGGAGGACCTTAGCGTAAGTGTAGGGGATGGATTCCGTGGCCTGGCAGGCCCCTTCCAATTCTAAATCTATAATCTTATGGTCCTTCTGGCTTCAACTCTGTGGTCATCCCATGGTTGTGACTTTAGTACGAAACCCACCTCCTTTTTAAGAGGGAGAGAAAGTGAAGGCCACAGAGGGTCACCTCTCTCAGTTTCCCCATCTGTAAAATGAAGGGGTTGGTCTCAATGACCTCCAAAATCCCTTCCAGCTCTGAATCTTCGATCCTATCATCCCATTCCTGTCTGTGTAACTTTGAGCAAATACCTTTCCCTCCCTGGGCCTCAGTTTGTCCATCTGTAAAATGAGAGGGATGAGCTAGATGGCCTCTCAGATCCTTTCCAGCCATAAGTCTACACTCCTTGCTAGATCACTCAGTGAAGAGAAGACTGGGCTTGGAGTCAGGAATTCAAATCCTGTCTCAGACACTTACTATGTGACTCTGGGCAAGTCACTTAACCAACATCTGCCTCAGTTTCTTCAAGTGTGAAATAATAATAGCACCTACTTCTATGGTTGTTGTGAGGATCAAATGAGATAATATGTGTAGAGTGCTTAGCAGAGTGCTGGCATATAGTAGGCACTTAATAAATGCTTGTACCCTTCCCATGCTTGTACCCTAATCTCTAAATCTCTGATTAGCAATGAAAGCAACTTAGTACGTTATCCTCCACCCCCTTCTTTGTTTTTTTTCATTGAGGGGGCAACTAAGACCTCAGAGGGGTCAAGTGACTTGCCCAGCATCAGCCAGGTAGCTAATAACAGAGACTGGACGTCCTTGGAGTGCCCAGATTGTCCTCATCCCTGTAACACAGATGTCACGGTGGGTATTTTAAAATAACTCGGCTCCTAGCTAAGAGCACCTCTACCTAGTAGGAAGAAATATGGGGAATTATTATTTTTTATTTGGGGAGCCATGTTTTATTTTATTTTTATTAACACTTCAGAAGACTTTAAATTAAAAGGAACCACGAGTGTTTATAGAGAACCGGGGGGCAGGCGAGCTCTTAGCCCAGTGCCAAAAGACAGGCTGTTGGTTTTGGTGAGAGCACACAGGTCCAGCACATGGCCTATTAAAATGTAGCTGGGGCAGCGGGCCAGGGACGGCTGGGAAGGACCCCCTCATGGTCCTGCTCCCAACTGACTCCATTTCCATGGGCAATGGGAGGGTCCAAACTCAGCCGTTCTTGGCTGCTTAATTTTGGTTTGGCTTCTCACATACAGCAGCTTCTCAGTGCCAGAGAATAACAGATTCCCATTGCAAACCACAAGAAAAGGCCCCCTTGGAGCTGAGGGAGTCAGCCAATTCAGTCTGAGAGCAGAGAGCTGGAGACAAGAGTTCAGGCTTTTATCTGCCAGCCTGTTATATTCTTCGATGTTGGAATTGGGATTGGGGTCTGCAAGTGGGTGCGGGGGCATGCACATGTATGGCCTTGGGTACAAAAGGTAGGGCTGAGTCATGGCTGATGGGAAAAAGGACAATTTGGGCTCCAGTTGGCCTTTTTGTTGATATAATCAGAAAGAATTGTGCTCTGTCCGAGTATAAACTACAGAGAAGGTACTGACCTGCATTGGCAGAGAGACCTTCTTAACCTGAGAGTTCCCTATCCTAAGAAAACCACAGATTCATTAATTAATTAGCAATTGAATTGGGATTAAGTCATAATTATAGTCCTTATCCTCTTCTTTCCCCCCTCCCTTCCTCCTCCTCATCTGTTGCTATTATTATGTATTGTTAATATTTAATAGCAGTTTTTAACAAAATTATAGGCATTGAGGCACTATGGTGGTAACTTTACCAAAATGATCACTAAGCTCTATGGGATCATTCATCTCCCTGAGCGTGGTATGCAGTGCAGCAGCTTTGGAGTCAGAAGAGCTGGCTTTGAGCCCCACCTCTAATCTCTCTGGGTTTTTCTTGCCTCTGGTGTTAAATGAGGGTGTTGGGCTGGTTGGCCACTGAGGCCATGATCCGAGGAAGTCTTAGTGGACTGGAAGTCAGCAGCCCCAGAGTGTGGACCCTGCCTCAAACTCTCACTCGCTGTGGGATTCTGGGCAAATCACTTAACCTCTGTCTGCCTTGGTTTCTTCATGTGTAAAACGAGGATAATAACAGCACTGTTGTGAGGATTAAACAAGGTAATATTTGGAAAGCCCTCTCAAATGTCGAATTGCTGTTTGGTCTTTTTTTTTTTTTAATGTCATTGACCCTTTTGGCAGTCTGGTGAAGCCTGTGGACTCTTTCTCATAATGTTCTTACATGCTTAGAATAAAATACATCGTATTACAACGGAAGCCAATTAAATTGAAATTACGATGTATTTCTTTCTCCAAGACCCCCTGAAGTTTCGCCGCAGTCCTCCAGCATGTGGACCCCAGGTTTAGAGCCCCCGTGCTTTATGAATGTTAGCTATGATTATCCTCTAAACAAGAAAGGTGTTCTTGAGTGGAGCCATGCGTCCTGGCAGTTGGTTTTCGGAGGCACAGGAGGACTTTTGTTTTTCTACTCCTAGTGACTTCACCATTCCTGCATTCCAGGTGATCTCTGGGTAACTGGGTTCCTGTTAACCAGGAACCACGAGTTTCCTTGTTGCCTCTTTTGCTATTCTTGGGGTTCCCTTGGGTGTCTCGGTCATGGGACATTATGTTTGCTCTCAACATCTGGTGTGCCAATCCCAGCCTCTGAGGAGATATAAGAGCTATGCTAAGTTTTGGAGCACTGGCTTTGAATGTTAATCCCCCCCCCCAATACTTTCTACACACACACACACACACACACACACACACACACACACACACACACACA
>NW_020951112.1:7570455-7683450 GCF_900497805.2 Vombatus ursinus | reverse complement strand
ACACACACACACACACACACACACACACACACACACACACACACACATACACAATCAGCTGGTGCATCTGGCTAGTGTATGCATCACTTTATAGGGTGTGCCGTGAGGCTCCTGTGTTGTAAACCATAATGGCAATCTAACCAAAGGTCAGGGTTGGTGCTCCAGTATTGCTCACACCTGAAGCCCCCCTCCCCCACCAAGTAATGTCATTTAATTAATTTTGACTGTTTGGGGATTTCTCCATAGTGAGAGTCAAGTGTTGGTCATGTCAGGAGTGATATGCTGGGTACTTCACCTCTATTTCTTGTCTAGTTCCAACTGAATAAAATACCATGTTTGCCCAGTTCATCAGACATGTCTAAAGCAGACGTCAGTATGCCTACTAAATGCCTGAGCGTGTTTTCTAGAAGTTTTTGCTAAAATAATTAAAAAGAACAAATGAGCAATCTCTAAAAAGCTCCATATTAACAATAGTAAATATGAACAAGAGTGAATAATAACAGTATCGGGAACAGGGACAAGACTCATGGTATTGTTAGTTTAGGGAACTTTCGGGCGAGGAAATTCCATCTACCAATGCAGGGCAGAACTTTTTCTGTCACTTATAGTCACAAAGTTAGTATTGGATAGAGCACTGGGCTTGGAATCAGGAAGACTCATGTTCATGAGTTCAGATCTGGCCTCAGTCACTTCACCTTGTTTGTCTCAGTTTCCTCATCTGTAAAATGAGCTGAAGAAAGACATGGCAAACTGCTCTAGTGTCTTTGCCAAGAAAACCCCAGAATAGAGTTACACAGAGTTGGACACGATTAAACAACTACCACACTCCAGGAGCTGACAAAGTCCTAGTAACAAATATTCATGGTTACACAAAACATGGTTCCTTTGTTGGCCCTCTCCAAAAATGTTTGTCTCACTCTTTATCTTCAATCCATCACTTCTTTTTCAGAAGGTATGGATAGAATACTTTATCATGGGTCCTTTGGAATCCTGGCTGGTCATTGAATTGATCAGAGTTCTTGAGTCTTTCAGAGCTGTTTGCCTTAATAGTGTTCTGATTGTATAAATTGTTTTCCTGCTCCTGCTCATGTAATTCTTCATCAGTTCACACAAGTCTTTCCAGGTTTCTCTGAAATCACAGCTTTTATCATTTCTTATGGTCAGTAATATTCCATTATATTCATATTACATAATTTTTTCAGCCGTTCTCCAAGAGGGCACTCCCAGTTCTTTGTTACAACAAAGAGAACTGTTAGAAATATTGTTGTATATCTGGGTCCTTTTCTTTGATCTCTTTGGGATCTTGAATTAGTAGTGGTGTAGCTAGGTCAAAGGGTATGCACAGTTTGGTGACTTTTGGGGCATAATTCTGAACTGCATTCCAAAAGAATTGGACCAATTCACAACTGTCATCAGAATCTTTATAGTACCTGTTCAGTACTGGATATAGGACAATGGGGTGTGGGGAAGAGGTGGGTAGGAAGATGAGATGAGGTGGGGGCAAAAGGGGGAATTGCAAGGGAAATGGAAGGTGGGTCTCCTACTCTTTGGGATATATTTAGTGGAAGAAATGAGGATTCATGTGTCCAATAGGAGTCGTAGGAGGCAACCCATGGAGTCTTTTTTTTTTTCCAACTATGGAGTCTTTTTCAACCCTAAGGTTCTTTGATTCTATGAAATAACCTTAGAACACACTTATAAGGCAACAGAAATGCACATGGGTATTAATGGGGGGAAGGGGAAAGGACTGCCTTGTTATTAATGGTGTGAAGGATTCTGCTGGCATCTTCCTGCATGCATAATCATGCAGAGTATAGGTCCTTTTCACTAGGGGGTTTCGATCTAAAACCTTTAGTTGAAGTGATATTCCAAAGACATCATTAGCTTTCCCACCCCAGAGTGAAGTGTATTTCCTTTGGGTTGAATTTTCATTTCCTCTGGCGCCATAATTGTACCCCATCTCCAATTCCATTATTCTCTCTCCTATTAAATACCCATACACACAGGCCAGCCATTTCTTGTGAATCAAAATTTAATGGGGAATTAGAAATGAGCTGATTCAATGCCTACCAGGTAGAACAGATGCATTTGATCGTCCTGAAACCATGGCGAGCAGCTACTTAGTGGAGCTGGCTATAGGTGACCTCTTGCCAGGTTGCCAGGCAACAAAAAGCATGCATCCCCTTATTCATTGGTATGAAATATTCCAGGCGACCGGTGAGCTCCCCTGTCTCCTGACTCCACTTCACATCTTTAGGTCCTGACCTTGTGGTTATTTATGGTGGAAGCTTCCACCATCCACCCCATTTTCCCATTTGAAAGCCTTTTCTTTTTCTATCTTTTTGTTGTTGTTGTTAATGAATATAATCTTCAACAGAAACCAACTTTTCAATATAAAAAGAAGCAGAAAAAAAGGGAATTTTATATGAAATCATGAATCCTGTTACAGTTTATTTTTGTAAAAGTATGTAATCCATTTAAGGTAGTAACAAAGTTGCTTTGTTTCTATCATTTAAGCCTCTCCTTTCTTCTGTGAGTTTTTAAGTGTTCCATTGATGTTCTTTTTAACTTTCTTGAGATCTCTGTCCTTACCCACTACTCACCTACCTCCTCTGAAACAGAAACCCTCTTTCATAACAAATGAACATAATCAAGCTAAGAGTTGGTACTCCTTGGCTCTTTCTGAAAATTGGGAACATGCTGTTCTCCCTAATCTCTTCCAGGAGTGGGGAAGCATGAAGTCATGATTGGGCACATGATAGTTTTGTTTTCCTTGATTGTGGTCAGTGCGTAAATTCTTCTGGTTCTGTTCTGTTTACTCTGCATCAGTTCACTCAAGTCTTCTCAAGTTTCTTTGAATGCTTCACATTTCTTATTTCTTAATTTTTCTAATTTACATTTTTTGATTGAGTTTCCCTTTGTCACTCAGACTAATTGTACACTCCAGTATCTCAACCTAGGAAATCCCAAATGGGGTCACAAAGAGCTGGACACGAATGAAATGACTGAACAACAAAAACACTAAGTCACAGGTTCATAGATTTTGTGCTTGAAGGGGTCTTTGAGGTCCTTTAGTCTAATGCTCTCATTTTATAGATGAGGAAACTGAGGCTTAGGGTGGTTGAGTAACTGGCCCAGCTAGTAAGTACCTGAAGCAGGATTTGGGTCCAGAATGCTATCCATCACACCACTCTGTCTCTATGTGTAAATGAAGCTAGAAGAGAAACTGAGTCTGCCCAGCACCTGGACAGGCAGTGTTCAGAGTCCAGCACTTCTCCTTACTGCCCTATGATCCCCCACGAGTCATTACACTAGTCTATTAGATTCCATTAAACTGTGGGATCCTTTTTTTTTAAATGTTCTTTGTATCCCTAGCACTTAGCATGGTGCTTGGCACACAGTAGGTACTTAATAGATGTTTGCTGACCTATGGGTTTCAGTTTGCTCATCTGTAAAATGAGAGGCTTGGATTAGACAATCTGTAAATGCCCCTTTCAACTTGGATTTAAGATCCTCCATATTAAGCTACTTGCTTTCAGCTTGAAACCTATGTTCCTATAAAGAATAAAGGATGCCCCTGAGGGGGGTGGTTATTGTTATTTAGTTGTATTCAGTCATATACAACTCTTCCTGACCCCATTTGGGGTTTTCTTAGTAGAGATCCTGGAGTGGTTTGCCATTTCCTTCTCTAGCTCATTTTACAGACGAGGAACCTGAGGCAAAACAGGGTGAAGTGACTTGCCCAGGGTCACCCAGCTAGGAAGTGTCTGAGGCCAGATTTGAACCTAGGCCTTCCCGACTCCAGGGCTGGCACTCTTTTCACTTTGCCACCTTGCTGCCCCTGCCCCTGAGGTAGTGACCTACAAATTCCCGTGAAGAGTGCTACAAACCTTTGGCCATGAGGCCTGGGGGCATTTTTAGCTTATGCTGGCCATGAGGTTTTGCAAGTTGTTTTTGGCATCAGTTTAGCATAAGTGTGAGGATGAGGTCAGGTGGAGTCAATGGAGTTAAGTTGGTGGAAATGTGTGTTAGAGCCCAAGATACTGACAGTGAACAGAAGTAACCCTGGGGGGACTGCTAACTGGGGCTCAATCCTAATGCTTTTGAATTCCAGCTCTAAGAATTAGCAGGAATTTTTTTTTTTAAAAGATGTTAATTTTATAGATTTACATATTTGCTTTAAATGTTCCATAGAAGAGAATTTGATTTGATTCTCCCTTTCCCTTCTCTTCCCTGGCTTCCTTTTCTGCCTTCCTCCTTTCCTCTCCCCTTAGGCCCAGGCAGCACCATGAGAAGTGGACAGGGGCTGACGTGGGCTGACCTCGTGGCCTGCCCCCGCGGGCCTGCCCCCACGGCCCCCGCGGGCCTGCCCCCCACGGGGGGCCTGCCGTCGCTTCTGCTGCGCCCGCTTTCTTGTACTGACGCTTCCACCCTCCCGTCTTGTGTCCACAGAACATCATCAAGAAGGTGATTGGCCAGAAGTTCGTGTACAAGTTTGTCTCCTTCCCCGAGATCCTCAAGATGGACCCCCACGCGGTGGAGCTGAGCCGGGAGAGCCTGCTGCTGCCGGACGGCGACTGCAAAGTGCCCTCGGAGGGCCGCGACCCGCACAAGCACAGCCTGGCGGCCCTCAAGAGCGCCAGCCGGAACGAGTACATCCACTCGGGCCTCTACTCGTCCTTCACCATCAACTCCCTCCAGAACCAGCCGGACACGTTGAAGCCCATTAAAGTGGAGAAGCTGGAGGAGCCGCTGGACGCGGGCGCCCCTCCGGTGGACGAGGTCAGGACGGTCATCAGGTTTGTGACCAATAAGACAGAGAAAGCCATCCTGAGGCCCGTGGTGTCTCTGCCGTCCACCTCGGAGGCCGCGGCCGCCTCGGCCTTTTTGACCTCCTCGGTCTCCGCGAAAATCTCCTCCTTAATGTTGCCCGGCGCAGCCAGCGTTTCCTCCGCCTCCCCAAGCTCCTCTCGGTCCCCTTCCCTGTCCCCGGCCTCCCCGCTCCCGTCGGAGCCCAGAGGTCTCTTCCTAGAGTCCAGCTGCCGGGATTCGGACTCCCTGGAGCCTCTGAACCTCTCCTCGGGCTCCAAGACGAAATCGCCATCTCTCCCCCCAAAGGCTAAAAAACCCAAAGGTCTGGAAATCTCAGCCCCGCCGCTGGTCCTGTCCAGCAACGACATTGGCTCTATTGCCCTCAACAGCCCAGCCCTTCCCTCGGGATCTCTCACTCCAGCCTTCTTCACAGCACAGGTAAGACCCCTTGGTCCCGGGTCTCTCTGGGGCCCGACTGGTACAGGACAAAGGGCTGGCACGTTCTGGATGGCCGTGGGGCCCCAAAGGAGAATCCCTGTGAAACAGGAATGGGTGGCAGCATGGAGACAGGCACTACTGTTCTTTTCCCTCCACTGGGAACACTAACAACGGGAGGGAGAAATGTTCTGCTTGGGACAGCTTAAGATGATGGCCAGGGATTTCAAGGGGCTTTCATGTTCGTATTAACTTACATCTCCATGTTCTTTCTGATGGAAATGCACTGAGCGTTTTGATTCTCGTTTTGGGCCTTGCTAGGTGGGTAGTACACATATCGTCATCATCCTCATGTCAAGGACTGCAGGAGAAAGAAGCTTAGGATCAGGAAGTTAGAGGAGTTTAAGCTCCCAGTATTACTAACCCTGTGGTATAGACCAGGGGAGTCGAAGGTGACTTTAGGGGAAGGGTCTAGCCTAGGAACACAGCAAGTGGAAGTCGAGACAGTGAGCCCTTATCAGGGAAGGAAGGGGAAGGGAATGAGCACTTATGTGGCACCTACTGTGTGCCAGGCACTGTGCTAAGTACTGGACATACAAAGAAAGGCAAAGGGAGTCCCTGCCCTCTAGGAGCTTACAGTCTATGGAAGAGTCAACCAGCAAACAACCACTTACAGGGACAGCTAGGTGGCACAGTGGACAGAGCACCGGCCTTTGAGTGGGGAGGACCCGAGTTCAAATCCAGCCTCAGACCAAACACTTGACACACTTACTAGCTGTGTGACCCTGGGCAAGTCACTTAACCCCAATTGCCTAAAAAAAATTAAATAAAAAATTAAATAAAAAAGAATTTGTTTAAAAAAAGAAAACAACCACTTACAAAGGAGATCCAGACAAGGTAAACAGGAGAATAGTCCTAGAGTTATCTGGAGATAATGGGGGTGATTTCAGGAAGCATCCTTAATCCTGTTTTAGAGGCAAACTGAAGCTCCTGGAGAAGTGACTAGCCCAAGGCCACACAGCAATTAGTGAAGGTATTATCCCTTTTGTACAGATGGAAAAACTGAGATTCAGAGAAATGAAGTACCTAGAGATGAAGGTCCTCTAGGGTTCAGGTCAGAGCTGAGATTCAAATGCAGCGTCTCCACTGCTTTCCACTGCACCACACTCCCTGGACTGGCTTCTGTGTTTATAACACCATGTGCTGCATTGGCTCCTAAGTATCCATTAGTTTTGGGGAACTCAAACCCATGATTTTTAAAGAAAGGTTGGGTAGATCAATTGAAATTCTCATAGGATCATAGATCTGGTGCTGGAAGAAACCTTAGACACCATCTAGGCCAGGGGTGAGGAACCTGCAGCCACGAGGTCACTTCTAGTTTTACAGAATAAATCCTTTTATTAAGGGGATTTGTTCTGTGAAGTTTGGATTCAAAGGGATGCACTTGAGGACCTAGAGGGCCACATGTGGCCTTGAGGCTGCAGGTTCTCCTACCCTGATCTAGTCCAACCCTTTTTATAGATGAGTATACTGAGGCCCTCTGGGAGGGAGGACCTGGGACTCTAGCTCTCCCAGTCTACCTCCTGCATTGTTGTTTTCAGTCATTTCAGTTGTGCCCGACTCTCTGTGACCCCATATTGAAGTTTTCCTGGCAAAGATACTGGAGTGGTTTGCCATTTCCTTCTCCAGCTTGTTTTACAGATGAGGAAACTGAGGCAAACGGGAGTAAGTGACTTGCCCAGGGTCACACAGCTAGTAAGTACCTGAGGCTGGATTTGATCTCAGGGAAGAGTCTTTCTGTCTCCAGATCTGGGGCTGTGTGCACTATGGCGCTACCGAGCTGTCCCTCAGGCTATATACAAAGTAATTTCAAGCTGGAGGAGGTGGGGTGAGAATTGGCCAAGAAAGGGACATGGAATATTCATAATACCACAGTCTTTTCATCCCTTCCCCAATTGTTTTGGGCTTGTTTCAAACCCTACACAAAGTTTGTTTCAAAGCTTTTTTATCTTTTTTAATCCAGCATCTTTTTCTCTGTCTCCTGGTCCGAGGACATAGCCTTCTCCTTTCATGAATGGCCAGACCCACCATTAGGCCAGATGGATATTCGTAGAAAAAAGCCTTGTTGTCGGTGTTTGCCTTTATTTGGAAAAGAGAACAGGGCTCGGGGTTGTTTGGTGGACCATGAAGCGAGCCAGCAGAGCTCCCCTGATGCCAGATTTCTAAACCAAGGGAGCAGGCCGATGCTATTCCAGGCCTCCTTGCTGGCAAAAGTAGGTTACCCTACAGACCTCTGGGCAGATACTGGATTGTACCTCGATAAACCTAGACTGGCCCTGGAGGTATAGAGAATGTCTTCTGTCATCTTAGTTCAGACTTCGAGGGGGCGCCAGAATGCACAGATCGCAGGCCCTGGAGTCAGAAAGACCAGAGTTCAAATCCAGCCTCCCCACTTACTAGCTGGGTGACCCTGGGCAAGTCACTTAATTGCTATCTGACCCAGTTTCCCTTTAAAACGGGGATAATAACAGCACCTATACCCCAGGGTTGTTGTGAATAAAATAATATTGCTAAAGTCTTTTGAAAAATTACAGTCATTTGTAAATGCTAACTATTCCTTATTTCTTCATCCCCTTGAAGGTAGGGAGCGTTTAATGTTTGTTTGTATCTCCTGGGCCTGACAACAGTGCATGGCACATAGGAGGTGTTTAATAAACGTTTGTTTATTGACTCTTTTGGGGAAAGGTGTGAGTCCTCAGCATGAATGATAACAATAGGTCATGCATCTTTAGCATAATATCGAATGAGATTATTTATTTATATGTGTGTGTGTGTGTATATATATATGTGTATATACACACACACACATATACATGTATGTATGTATACGTAAGAGTATGTGTATATATATATATATTATATATATATATGTATATACAAATGTAAGCAATTACATTATTATTGAGCACTTCACAATCTACCAAGTGTTTTCCTCAGTACTGCCTTATGAGGCAGGCAGTGTGAATATTTCTCTTCCCATTTTACAGATGGGGGAGCTGAGGCTCAGAGAGATTAAGGAGTTTGCCCAGAGTTACCCAGTCCATGAGTGGCCCAGCCACAAGGCCAGCCCATGGCTTTTGCCTCCTGGATGAATCCAGTCCCATTCTCTCTAGACCTTCTTTCTAGTACGTGGGGGAAGGGGGGAAGAGGAGCCGGGTCCAGTGAGCAGATCAATTCCAACAAGAGCGCTCTGGCAGTCATCAGGGTGACAGATGTCTCAGCCAGATGGCCTTTTCCTCCCTGGGAGAGCTTTTCAGGACAGCCACAGGGGCTGGAAATAAGCTTAGCCACAGTTAGGCTCATATCATTTCATGGCTGGATAGGGCCCAAGAGAGTATTATGCTTTACAGGTGAGACTGAAGGGCAGAGGTGACCCAGTGACCTTAGTGGCAGAGAGGCCTCCGGGCTCCTGGTTTCATTGGTCTCGACTCTAAAGCCTCCTCTTGTCTGGCTGGACTCTGAGCTTTTGTTGGGATCCTAGAATTTAGAGCAATGGACCGAGGGGACCCTGGCTCTGGCCCCCTCGCTAGGCTTCTAGGCCATAGAGGGAGGCCGACCTTCCTCATTTTACAGATGAGGAAACTGAGCCCAGATAGGTCAAGCAAATGGCACCATGAGAAGTGGGATTGAGTTAGTATGTTTTCCATTGCACAATGAAGACTGTTTTATGTGTGAAATGATGATCTCTCATGCCTACTCCAGCTTGACTTGGGAGAGAAGAAAACTAGAAAGAGCCTGGAGTCAAGGAGACCAGAGTTCAAATCTGGTATGAGATTCTTATTAGCTTGTGACCCTGAGCAAATCATGTGACTCCTGACCTGCATCAGTTTCCTCATCTGTAAAATGGGGGTGATAATATAGTATCTACCGCCCATGGTTGATGTGAGGATAAAATGAGATACTATTTGTAAGGCTCTTTGTGGACGTTAAAGTATCATATAAATGCTTGCTGTTATTATTTTTTCAGATAAGGGAACTGAGGCTTAGGGAAGGATTTGCCCACAGCAGTTTAAAAGAACCTTGTGCGAGTGTGAGGAAAGTTAGCTTTGGCCTCCCCAGAGTCCAGGCCCAAGTAGTGACAGAGATGACATGTTGGGTAAAGATTAGGGAGAGGTTTCAAAAAGTCAGAATGTGTTTTTATGCCATTGAAAACAGGTATTTTCTCACTAAGCAAAAATGTCATGGAAAGAAGGGCAGGTAAATGCTTTGGGAATAGTTCAGATTTCTAGGGCTCAGAATAAAGAGAGTTTGGAAATTGCCGGCCAGTTTGGACAGTTATAGAAATCCCTCTCATGACATTCCTTTGCTCTTAGAATAGTAAAAAATTTGCAGAAATGGCCAGTCTTGGAATGGTCTGAAACAAGGCTGGGACAGGTTGGATTACGGTACTGGTTGGGTGTTTGCGCCTCACCATTTCTGGAGATCTGGTTCTAACAGGCGGAGAGTGTGACCAGATGACCCCATTTCTCTTCCTCCCTGGATGGTCAGAGGAAGCTCGGGGTTAAGTGACTTGCCTAGGGCCACATAGCTAGGTAGGAGTTGACTTCTTATTTCGTCAGTTAGTCATTCAACAAGCATTTCTTGAAGTTCTACTGTGTGCTAGGTGATAGGATACAGGCACAAAAGATAGACTCTGTCCTCAAGATTACATTCCACAGGAGGGAAACAACATATACACAATCGTATAGTGAGAGGCAGCCTTGTTCAGTAGGTAAGGTGCCCGACTTGAAGCCAGAAAGACCTGGGTTCAGATCTTGCCTCAGACACTTGCTGTGACTCAGGGGCAAATCACTTTACATCTTGGGGTCTCAGTTTCCTCATCTCTGAAATGTAGGTCCCCTCTAAATATAAATCTCTAATTCTCTAAGGAAACAAATACAACATAATTTCTAGGGAGACGGAGAACACTGGCAAATGGTAGGAGTGGTATCTGAGTTAAGCCTGAAAGGAATCTGGGTGAGGAGGGAGAACGTTCCAGGAATCAGGAAAGCCTGTGCAAAGGGACAGAGATCAGGCCACTGGGCCCTGAGAAGATGAAGAGCACCGAGGTTCCAGTCTCAGGGACTTGGGTTCAAGTCCTGCCTCTGACCCTCACTTCCCATGTGACCCTGGTCACTCACCTTCCTTCTCTGGGAACCAATTTCTTTCTAATAAAATGAGGGGGTTCACTAGAGGGTTTCTGAGAGGCGTACAACCGATGACCTTAGTAACAGAATCATTGACTGTGAGAGCATGAAGGGGCCTTCGAGGCCATTTAGCCCAGCCCCCCTCACTGGACAGATGAGGGACGTGAGTTGCCCACAATCCTACCATGGGGTAGTGTCAGAGTAAGTGAGGATCAGAACATAAGTTTCCAGATTCCATTCCCCTCACCTGAAATAACAATAGTTGGATAGCACTGTACGTTTTACCAAGTGCTTTCTTCAGAATTGGAAAAAAAAAATAGCTAGCATTCATTTAATGCTTGAAGGTTTAAAACAAGTGCTTCTTTGTTGTCATTTGATGCTCACTTCAACCCTGTGAAGTTGATGACTATTATTCCCATTTCACAGAACACTGGGGATGGAGGTGGGGTTAAGGGACTTGACAGGGGTCCTGAAGTTAGCAAGTATCCAAGGCAGGAGCCTTCCTGATTCCCTATCCTTTGTTCCTTCTATCTGCAGACATAAGATTCACTTTTTTTTTGGTCATGGGGGCAGGGAGGAATGGTCTGAATTTATTTTATCAGAGTAGAGTGTACCTGGTATGGAAAATCCCTCCACAGGTGCGACCTTGTGACTCATCCATCTCATTCGCCATATTCAGACTCCTGAACTCAGGTAGATTCACCGCCAGAGTAGGAACAGTCAGTCTTTGGATGTTTTTGTAAGTAGCGACAAGCAAACATTGATGACTCAGTGTTGACGTTGTACTGGACCCTGTAACGTTAAAGCTGATATCTTTCTTTCATTTACTCAACTGATGTGATGATTTGAAGCTGTAGTCATACGCTAGGTATGAGATAAAGTGGGGTGTGGATGTGTGGGGTGTGGATGCCGTCACATTCCACCCCAAATATGTGGTTCCCCATCATCCTGGGGGCTAACAATCAAGTTCCCTGTTCTGCTACCACCAGCCAGTGGGTAAGCAGGGGGTAAGATGGGAGTAGGGGCTTTGGCATGTGAAAATAACACACCCCGCACACCATTTGTTTGCCTGCCAGTGACTTCTTCTCCAGATGGGTTTAATTCATAGCTGACTAGGGCAAGGAGTCAGACTGGATGGCTTCTTAAGACCCTTTCCAACCCTAAATCTAGGGTCCCAAGAATGCCAGTCAGAACTGGCATTTATGTTGTCCAGTGTAAATTCAAACCAGGAAGTTGTTCGACCCACTTGGTTTGATTTTTGTTTTGTCCAAAACTGTGATCTCATTGCTGATGCGACTTTCCACTGAGGAAACTCCCCCCACTAACATAGTGAGGTGCCCACTCTGCAATTTGGGGTCCTAGAGACTCACCTGGGGCAGGGAGAGGTTAAGTGATTAGCCTAGGTCAATATGTAATTAGATTTTGTCTTATCAAATTGTCCTTCCTTAGAATGTATTTCTCTATGGAGGTAACCTTCCTAATTCTCTTTCTATCATCTGACTATATACATAGGGTATAGGAACTGGACCTGTGTTATCAGCAGTGCAGAGGAACTCCTGGTACAAAGAACCTTTCCACCAAATGGAGGTCTGATAATTGCTCTCTAACTCCTAGATTTGGGAGCTGCCTGGGGACTTCAGGGTGAACTGACTTCACCCAAAGCCCAGAGTCATTCATGGAGTTTGTATCCCAGGCTCTAGACTTAAATCTACATCTTCAAGACACTGACTTTGGCTTGCCGTTCAATCTGTCACACAGAACTCCAATTTATCAAGATGAAACATGCATCAGTTATTACTAGTACTTTTTTTTTTTTTGGAGGTAATCGGAGTTCAGTGACTTGCCCAGGGTCACACAGCTAGTAAGTGTCTGAAGCCGGATTTGAACTGGGATCCTCCCAATTCCAGGGCTGGCACTCTATCCACTGTACCACCTGGCTAGTAGTACTAGCCCCTGCTATACTCTTTTAGTTTTCTATTTGGTCTAAGGGTAAGGACCTCCTATAAGGCAGGCTGGCTTACACCCTTTCTTTGCCCTTAAACTTTCCATCTTGAGGTCTCCTGCTTGTACTTGAGAGAATGGCTGCACACTGTAGCCCCAGTGTGTTTGACTTCAATTCTTTGCAACAGAACACATGTGATTAAAGGGATGGTTAGTGTGTATCTAGAGAAGGAAGCAGTAATCTATCACAAGGGCCAGTATGGTTTCAATAAGTATAGTTCAGGCTGGACTTAACCTCATTTTCTTCTTTAACATGGTTTCTAGAGTGGTAGATTGGGAAAAATGTAGCTACAATTAGATTTCAGTATAGCATTTGAATAAAATCTCTTACATTTTCTTGTGGATGAGAAGCGATGTGGACTAGGAAATAGCATAGTTGTTTGGATTTGGGGCAGGCTGAATGGCTGTAAGCCAGAGTAGTCATTGATCATTAAATGTCAATTTGGAAGGAGATCTCTTGAGCAAGGTTCTTAACCTGGGGTCTATGAACTTAAAAAAAAAATTCAATAACTATGTAAATAGAATCGATTTCTTCTGTAATCCCATGCATTTTATTTTACACATTTAAAACCATCATTCTGCAAAGCTTCACCAGACTCCTAATGGACTCCACGACCCAGAAAAGGTTAAGAAAATCCTGGCTCAAGAGAAGTGCCCCAGGGAGCTATTCTTGTCTTCCCGGGGTTTAACATTTTAATCAATGTCTTGGATAAAGATTTGGAAGTCACGCTTATCAAATATGCAGATGACATAAAGCAAGAAGCAAGCTAACCCGTTGGAGCCAAATGACTGGAGAGTCAGGATCCAAAGAAAAGATGAAATTTTAATAGAGATTAAGGCCAAGTTGCATGCTTGGGCACATCACAGCTAGAAATGGGAGAGGCAGAGCTAAACAGTGGTTCTTCTGAGAAAGATCTGGGGATTTTCATGGACTGAAGATTCAATGAGTCAGCGGTCTCACACAGCAACTAAAAAAAACCGTGTTATTAGGCTCCATGTAAGACAGACATGGGGTCTAGAATGAGAGGGGGAGGGGAGTCAGAAGTGCTTACATAGTGCCTACTACATGCTAGGCACTGGGCTAAATGCTTTACAAGTCTTATCTCACTGGATCAGGGTTTCTTAATTTGGGGTTGGAGAACTTTTAAAATTTCTGAAAACTATTTCAACATAATTGATTTCTTTTGCTATCCTTTGTATTTTATTTTATGCATTTGAAAATAAGATTCTGAGAAGGGGTCCATGGGCTTCATCAGATTGGCTGCCCAAGGAGTCCAGAACACAAAAAAGGTTGTGTGAGCCTGGGCTCCCTCCTGTCCTCTGTCTGCATCGATGACAGCTGGAGCGTTATGTTTTGTTTTGGGCCTGACATTTTAGGAAAGACATTGATACACTAGAGGGCAGTCAGAGGAAGAGAAGGCAAGATGGCGGAGGGCCTTGGGTTCACGCCATCTTCAGCTAGTGGAAAGGAATTAGGGACGAGGGGCCTTACGAAGTGAAGACTCAAGGATGGCATGCAATCACTTTCTTTAAGAAAGGCAGTCAAGGGGAAGAAAAATTGTTCTTATTGAGCAGGATCAATGGTAGAAGCTGTAGAGGCCCAGGGTTAGGTTTGATGCCAGGAAATGCTTCTTAACTATTAGAGCCATCCAAAAGTGCCATGAGAGGTAGTGAGTTCACCATCCCTGGAGGTCTTTGAATAAAGACTGGGTAACCACTTGTCAGGAAGGGGGGATTCTAACTCTCATTGGACAAAATGGCCTCTGGAGTTCATGGGATTATAGACTGAGAGTTGGAAGGGACCTTCGAGGCCACTGATCCAATCCCCTCTTTTTTATGGATAAGGAAATGAAGGCCCAGAGAAGTTAACTTGATGCATCTGAGGTCACACAGTAGTTAAGTCTCAGGATCACAGATTTAGAATTGGAAGGGACTTTAGAGGCTATGAGTCTAATTTCTTCATTTTACAGATAATTAAACTGAGAGACAGAGAAGTGAAATGACTTGGACAGGGCCACACAGCCAGTAAATGTCTAGTAAGTATGTGTGGAGTCAAGCAAAAAGGAAGGAATCAAAAGAACACAAGATTACACAGATCCAGACCTCAGGGGCCATGTGATCTCCTCACTGCACAGAAAAGGAAAGGAGGTCCATGCCGTTGAGGTGATTTACTAAGTGTCAGGGCTGGGATTTGAACCCAGGTCCTCCAGCACTCCAAAGCCAGCGCTTGCTTTCCTCAAAGACAACAGATACTTAACTACGGGCAAATCCTGGGACTTCAGGGATCCTCTATTCCAACCTTCTCATTTTGAGAGATGAAGAAACTGAGGCTGAAGGAATCATAGTTATAGAGCTAGTCTATGATCAGAGGCCATGGAGAGGCCCAGAAAGGCTAATGGGGTCATGGTACCGTAATCTTAAAGCTGGAAGGGACTCAGTCGTTATTCAGTTCAACTCCCTCAAAACTGAAACTTAGGGAGATGCCTTGCCCAAAGTAGTAAGCATCAGAGATGAGATCTGAACCCAGGTCCTCTGTCTCCAATGCCAGTGTTCTCTGGGACTCTATCACCGTCCCACACCAAATGTTTTCTCCTTTAAGACGACACGATCTTCGTGGAGTACAGGGACGGGAAGGACAAGAGAGGAGAAGAGTTAATAGTGATGTATTTATTTGCATATATGACAAGTAACATTTTAAACCTAGAAACCTCGCAAAACATTCTCTTCAAGTTACTGGATCTTCAGGCTACAATCTGGTCTCCCCTTGTGACTGAAATGTGCAAAAATCTCAAATCCCGCCATGGATGCAGATTTTGCAGTCTGACTCTGCATGCCATATCCTTCTAGGCAGATCCTCCTTCAGGTTCCCTCCCACACCTGACATTCAGCCAGACCGATCTGGCTCTGGTCTCTTTAGGCTAATATTCTCTCTCTTGCCCCTGTGCCAAGCCCAGAAGGTATTCCTTCCTAACCTCTGCTCCCTTTAAGGCTTGGCTCAAGGACTATCTCCTTCCTAGAAGAAGTCTGTCCTGCGTCCTTGGCCCCTTGGTCAGGGGATGTCACTCCTTTTGCTTGGGTTGGTGCCTGGAACACAGTAGGTGCTTAATGATTGCTTCCTTTCTTCACTTGTATCAACAAGTATATCATCTCTGACTCCAATACATGCCCCAGGTTCTTTGTTATCTTTTTAGTTATTTGGTTACCTGTATACATGTTAAATATTTCCTTCTGGAAGAAGGTAAGCGCCGGAGGGCAAGAATGGTTTCATTTTGTCTTGGTATCTCCAGCACGTCGTCGTATAGTTCCCAGCACCCAACAGCTGCTTAATAAATGCTTGTTGAATTGTTTTTGGAGTTGGAGAACTCGGGTTTCAATTCCACTTTGTACTCCTTGTGCGACCTTAGGCACATCTGGCCTCAGATTCCTCATCTGTAAAATGAGTGGGTCCCTTCCAGCTCTAGGTCTCTGATCCTATGATGAATGGAACACAGGACATGTTTCTGGAGTTGGAATATAATCAACTATGACAAGGTTCCATTGTCAAAAAATAGCCTTAGAAATGGCTGGACTGAATACCTCATTAGTTGCTCAGCGTGGAAGTGGAGAGTCCTGAGCTCAGAATGAAGACCTGAGTTTTAATGCTGCCAGCTGTGTGACCCTGGGCAGGTCACTCAACCTTTAGGTAACCCTGGGTAAATCTGCTGTCTGCCTCAAGTAGGGAGTCCATCTTATTGTAGAAATCCTAATCCACACGAATATAATAATAAGAATATTTAGCATTTATATATTGCTTTAAGGTTTACAAAGTACTTTACAATACTCTTTCATTTTTTCCTCACAACAACGGGATGGAGGGTAGGTGCTATTATTATCCCTATTTTGCAGATGTGGAAGCTGAGGCCAACAGAGCTTGGGTGACTTCGCCATGACTCACAGCTATTAAGTGTCTGAGTTAGCATTCAAACTCGGTCTTCCTGACTCCAGGCTCAGGGCTTTATCCAAGATGCTGCCTCTCTTTGCCCCTTTAATGAGGGATAATGCGCCATTTCTTTTCACATCCCTAGAGGCTAGCATACTGATTGGTACTTAATAAATGCTTGGTAATTGATTATTTATGTTATTCAAAGGATGAATTTTTTTTTGGCCTAGACCTTTGATTTTATTGGTATAGTTAACTCCCCACTGAAGACCTTCCCCGGAGCCAATGTAGAATGGCTCCTATTCTTCTGTTTATAGCCTTGGAGAGTTGCCCCAGGGGCCACGAGAGGTCAAGGAACTTGCTGGGGCTCACCCAGACAGAACGAGTAAGACGTGGGACTTGAACCCAGGTCTTTCTGTCTCTGAGGTCAAGCTTCTATCCATGGGGCCATTTAAATCTAGTCGGATGCATTGCTTTGACTTGTTATTGTTGTTGGATTTCTTGCCATCTAAGTCTGGAGAAGCTGGGCTCTGAAAGGCCAGCCACTAGGTGGTGACCGTTATGGCCACAGTAATTCCAGAAACCACCTGTTCAGGCTTAAAAAGGCCTGCTACCATCTGTGGTGCTAGAGGGAGAAACTTGTGTGGAATATTCCGCTTACACTCCTGGTTGGGTTGGAGTCCTTCATGAATATGGACACAGGGGACCGTGGCATACTTCCTCCATGAAAAATTGATGAGGCACCCTCTTGTGGTTGGATGTGTAAACAAGAGCGAGCCTGGGGGCTTCAGCTGAGCACTGTTGTCAGGCGCCTAAGGTATTGATTACCCAGAATGAGCTATGTCTCTTTCATGCCGTCAAATGCTGATCTGGGTAATGGTTAAGCATTATGGTCCATTTTCCAGAGTAGATGATACAGGGCTAAGGGATGGTGTCAGAGTTTCAGAGTCTGATGCTGGACAGCATCTAGGCCAACCCTCTCCTTTTATAGGTGAGCAAACAGAGGCCCAGAGTGGTTCAGGATCACACAGGTAGAAAGTAGCAATGGCATGAACCTAGGTCTGTCCTCTCCTTCCATTTGCCTATACCGCCTCCCTGTGTGAAAATACTTAATTTTTTAAAAAAATACCTCCCTTCTTCCCCTCCATTCTGAACTGTGTAACAAAGAATAAAAAAGACAGTTCAGTGAAACTCACTGACAATTGATAGACTAAGTTTTTTGTCAGCACACAAGTCACACAGCCAGAATGTGCTGAAGGCAGGATTTGATACAGAGCCAAGCATGTAATAAGAACTTAATTAATCCTGGACCTGGGGTCAAGAAGACCTTAATTTAGATCCAGTCTCAGATGTTCACCAACTATGTGACTCCGGGCAAGTCAACCAGATCTGTTTTCCTCAGTTTCCTCATCTGTAAAATGGGGATAAAAATAGCACCGACTCTGAAGGGTTGTTGGCAGGATCAGATGAGACAATAATGTAAAGCACCTAGCAAACCTTAAGGCTCTATATTCAAATTCAAGCCATTATTATGATCATTAATAGTATATTAGTGTTAACATATAATTAACATAACAATATTACAAATATTATTGTTGTTGTTACAAAAAAGCTTATTGATTGAAACCAGATCTTACTCATTCTTAGCCCCGGGTATCTCCACATAGACGCTGAGCAACATATATGATGAAAAAGGCATTCAACTGAATAATTCATTTTTCTACCTCTGTATCCCAAGCATCCCGCACAGCGACTAGGCATTGTAGTAGGTACTGAATAGCTTATCGACTGGTTAATTGTATGCACGTTCCAAGCCCAGAATCCCTGTCCTCTGCAAGGAAGGGAGGGATGTATATTTTCTCATCCTTTGGAGAAGGGAGGAAACAGGAGAGTGAGCTTGGTCATTATAATTTCATAGCATTCGCGAAAGTACACTTTAAAGAAATGACGCTGAGAGGGAAGAAGCAGAGCCCAAAGTGACCAAGATCCCCAGTGCCAGGCACAACTAATAAGCTAACATGTGCCCTGTGCGTGGCACATAGTAGGCATCTGATAAATACTTGTAGGTTGAATAAACAACACTGAGGTTGAACCAAATTGGGACCAAGTGATGAATGTCTTCCTCAAAAAATGGTGATCTGTGGAAGGAGGTCTCACACATGGTCTGTGGACAGTCAGTCTTCAGCTGCTTTTTTTTTCCTCCAATCTTTGTTTTGGAGAAAACTGGGATTAAGTGACTTGCCCAGGGTCACAGAGCTAGCAAGTGTCTGAGGCTGGATCTGAAATCAGGTCCTCCTGACTCTGGAGCCAGTGCTCTACCCACCCTTGCAGTCACTTTTGCTTCACTCTTTTGGGGGAACGTGCGTGGTGGGGTGCTGACTGTGTATGTGTTGGGTCAAAACAAAATAGGCCAGTGCCCGGCACATAAATGCTTGTTGAATGACAAAAATCTATCAAGGAAATGTAAATTCATTTCAGTGATCAATGTCTATTAATACAGCTTACAACAGTAGTAAGAATAGCTAAGATTTTGTGGCACTTCAGGATTACAAAGCATTTACGGGTTTTCTCATCTGATCCTCACAACAGCCAGGTGTGGAGTGCTCACCTCCTGCCATTCTCATCTGCCATTTTGCAGGTGAGAAAACTGAGGCTGAGAGCGCTAGGTTAAGTGAATTGCCTGGAGTCACACAGCTAGTAGCATTAAGAGGCAGAATTCAACTCCTATCTTCCTGACTCCGCGTCTGAACTCAGCCAACCAGGAGTATGAGCCTTACCTCCTGGCAGCTCCCACAGGGCCACAGAACTCAGGATGTTTGTCCTGATTTCACTCTAGACTGACTTCCCTCAGAACTTAAGAAGCATCCAGCATGATGCAACCTGGGACACTCTTGGCACCTGCTGTCGTCTTGCTCAGACAAAGGCCTCCATTGACATCACCAGCCTCCCAAGGGGACGCTGCCATGTCACGAGTAGCTCCTAAGCTGCTCAGGCTGAGAGTTTTCCCTGCAGAGAATAGGAGTGATGCTGGAGACACAGGGTCAGTGTTTCTTTACTAACCTCTTGTTGGCTCGCAGACCAGAAATTTCTTAGCTGCTGTGTGCTCGCTCCTGCTCACTCCCCTGGGAAATCCAGATTTTTGGCCTTGAGAATCTGGCATGAGACGGATTACTTTATTTAAAAACAACAAACCCAAAAACTGAACATGGCCAGAAATGATCATTTATGTATTCCCTTCCATCCTCCTCCCTGGCTGGGATTAAAATTTGGAACGAGTCTAAGTTTCCAAAGAGGCTGCAGCAGGGGAGGGATGGCCCTTGTCTTCAGCATTTGGAGACGCCTTTTCTTCGCAGAGGTAGCAGACTCTAGATATAGAGTACTGTACAGACTGTCAGTTGATAGGCCGATCAGCTTTGCTGTACTGATTCCCCCTTCCTCTTGTATTGAGACTAGAGACTGCTTTCTGGGTAGTGGTGAGAAGGCATTCTATTTGAAAATGGAGGTGATGTAGAGAGAAAAGCTAAAGTTTTTTTTTTTTAAAGTGTTCAAAGGCTCATTGATAAGGCAGTGATGACAATAATGGGGGTTACAGATTGAGACTGTTTGTTTTTGATCCCTTTGTCAACCAACTTGGTAGGAGACAGTCTGGGAGCAAGGTGAAGAATTCCAAAAATGGCAGACAGGCCTGGCAAGGACTGGCCTTCTAGAGCAGGGATTTTCAGCCTTTTCTGGGTCATGGATCCCGTTGGCAGTCTCATGAAGTCTGTGGACCCTTGCTCAGAACCATGGTTTTAAATAATGGAAGGAAATGTTAAATTCGGTTCCAGGTTAACGAAAATGAAGATGTAATTCCCCGCCCCCCCCATTCAAGTTACTAGGCCTCCTGAAAGCTGTCTATGGGCCTGAGATTAAGAACTTCTTTTCTAGAACCTCCTCTGGATAGAAGCTATGGAAACTGCTTGAAGTTGGGAATCAGTTTCCATATTTATAAAGTTAGATTGTTAGACTAGATGTATGATCCCAAAAAGTACCTTTCATTTTTTTTTAAGTGAGGCAATTGGGGCTAAATGACTTGCCCAGAGTCACACAGCCAGGAAGTATTATGTGTCTAAGGCTGGATTTGAACTCAGGTCCTCCTGACTCCAAGGCCAGAGCTCTATCTGCCACGCCACCTAGCTGCCCCCACCTTTCATTTCTTAGCTGGGTTTAAGCTTCTATTCTGTCACTTACTATTCTTTGTGGCCTTGGGTTAGTCACTGTAACTGCTCTGTACCTCAGTATCCTCATCTGTAAAAACAAAGACCTTTAATAACCTTCCTTCCTTTCTGCATAGTATGGGTATGAGGCTCCTAAGAGTTGCGTGTGAATGAGCCTTATAAAGAAGGCAGCAGTATAGAAGCAGCTAGGTGGCACAGGAGACAGAGTGCCAGTCCTGGAGGCAGGAAGACCAGAGTTCAATTCTGGCCTCAGACACTTCCTAGCTGGGCAACTCTGGGGAAGTCACTTCATTCTGCTGGCCTCAATTTCCTCATCTGTAAAATGAGCTGGAGAAGGAAATGGCGAACCACTCCAGTATCCAAGAAAACCCAAAAGGGGGTCACAAAGAGTCAGACACAACTGAACAACAAAACAACAGAAACACAAGGGAATTTTCTTTTTAAAGGCAACACGCTTGTTTCAATAGGCAGAGTATACATAACTCTTTTGAAAAAGTACAAGGTTTTGACCCACAGACCTTTGTCCTATCCGCTCCTTTGAAGTGACTATGTAGTTATGTTGTCTTTATTCTGTATTTAAGTATCTAGGTTCATGCTTTATGCCTCCAATAGAATATAAACTCTTGGAGGGCAGAGGGATTATAGTAGTTTTGGCTTGGCATCCTCAGCAGGTATTTATTTTGTTTTGGTTTTTTTGAGGCAATTGGGGTTAAGTGACTTGCCCAGGGTAGCACAGAGAGTGTCCAGCGTCTGAACCCAGATTTGAACTCAGGTCCTCCTGACTCCAAGGCCAGTGATCTATTCACTGCGCCACCTAGCCGCCCCATCTCAGCAGGTTTTTATTAAATGCTTCTTGAACTGAATTAGTTTGGGAGAAGATACATTTGGTCAGATGTTTCTCAAGAAGGTCAACTGCTTGGTTTTCCCAAAGGAATGGAAGTCCCTTGAGGTCAGGGGCTGCTTTTCATTTTTGCCTTTATATTGCACAATACCAGGTAGGCACATATAAACTCAATTCAACTCAATTCAACAAGGATTGACTAAGAGTTTCTGAGTGAATGAATGAATAAGCTTTTTTTTTTCCTTTTCGGTGAGGCAATCAGGGTTAAGTGACTTAACCAGGTGTCAAGTGTCTGAGGCCAAATTTGAACTCAGGCCCTTCTGACTCAAAGGCCGGAGCTCTATCCAGCTACCCCATGAATAAACATTTAAGTGCCTTCTATGAATGAATGAAAAGTATTAATACTTTTTTTTATTCATTAAGAAAGCACTTAAGTCCTTTTTCGGTGTCAGGCACTAGCTAGGTGCACCACAGAATTTAAATTGACTCGCTGGGATTGTTTGAGGTATTAAACATGACTCCTTTAAATCCTTTAAAGATGCAACCAGGGGCAGCTAGGTGGCGCGGTGGATAGAGCTCCAGCCTTGGAGTCAAGAGGACCTGAGTTCAAATCCTACTTCAGATACTGGACACTTACTAGCTGTGTGACCCTGGGCAAGTCCCCTAACCCCAACTGCCTAAGCAAAAAGACAAAGAAACAAAGATGCAAAGAGGTAATTTCTGCAGAAAGAAACGTAGGTGAATGTGTCACGTCTGTGTTGTAGAGTCCGAATGGATTGCTGCTGACGCCCAGCCCGCTGCTGTCTAGCATTCACTTCTGGAGCAGCCTGAGCCCGGTGGCCCCGCTGAGTTCTGCCCAGCTGCAAGGACCCAACACTTTGTTTCAGGTGAGCTTGGGACATGAACGTACCTGCTGAGAGACAGGGAGGATTAGATCATCCCACGGGAAGGGGCTCTTAATGGAAGGTCTGGGAACTTGAAAAAATATTAACTCTAATGCCTATATCTTGATACAAATGAGATAAGTAGAAGTTGCTTGGTGATCCTGTGTATTTCATTTTATGTGCATTTAAAAAGAAGTGACCCTCCCAGACTTGTCCAGTCTGCCAGAGGGATCCACATGCCCCAAAGGCTCAGAACCTCTGATCTTTAAGGTCAGAGGAAAAGAAAAAAAGTACTGAACAAAATCCCTGAACTTATAGAAATGGTGTTCTGATCATTTGTAACTACACTGAGAAGAAACATGCACGTAAAACATCTTAATGCAGCGGAACCAGTGCTGGTTCTAGCGTTCTAGACTGAAGTCCTGCTGCTGGCACTATCTGTGTGACCTTTGACAAGTTGCTTCATCTCTCCCAGCCTCAGTTTTCCTCATTTATAAAACGAAGGGGAGGTGGGGAGACCAGACCAGAGACTCTTACCCTGTGGTCCAGGAAGCTGATTGTAGACAGACAGACAGAGATAAACAAACTGTATTTTACCATAATTAGTTTGCCTTGTAATTGGTCAGTCTACCATGTGTCAGGCTCTGTGCCAAGGGTAGGAGATAAAAAGATAGGTAAAAAAACAGTCCTCATTCTCCAGGAACATGCAGCCTAATTGGGGAGACAGCTTGCAAGGATAACTTGGAGATGATGTGCATTAAAAATGTGATTCTGAGGAGGGGTCTGCGCCCTTCACCAGATGAGGGCCATAGGGTCCCTTCCCACTGGCGTCTGTGATGTCACGATCATCTCCTCCAGCCCCCTCATTCTTCGTTTGAAGAAACAAAGGCCTCGAGAGGATACTTTGCATGGCTCAAGTCACGCAGTGGTGTCAGAACCATGGTGCTTCCCAAAGACTCAGTCCAGAAGCACTTATTATGCCCCTAAGAGATGCTGGGCTCTGGGGATACAAAAAAATGGCACAAATCAGTCCCTGCTCTCACATAGCTCACAGTCTGATGGGGGAGAAAACATGTATGTACAGGCAAGGTATGGATATTTCACTGGAGGAGGGTACTGGTTTTAGGGGGAATTGGGAAAGGTAGAGGGTGGGATTTTGGCTGGGCCTTGGAGGAGGCCCAAGATGAGCAACAGAGTACCTTGTTTGGGAACCAGCAAAGAGGCCAGTTTTGCTGAATCATAGAATATCTGGAAGGGAGAAGACCGGAAAGGTAGCAGAGGGCCATGTCAAACAGACCTTTGAATGCCAGAGCATTTTACATTTGGTCCTCAAGATGACAGGGAACCATTAGAGTTCATTTGACTAGGGAAGTGACATTAGGAAGATCGCTTGGGTGGCTGAGTGGAGGAGAGATTGGAGTGGGGAGAAATTTGAGGGGAAAGAAAATGAATTCCATTTTGGACATCGTTTTAGGTGTCTACAGCGAGTCAGAGGTGATGTCTGAACTCAGGTCCTGAGTCCAAGTCCAGGGCTCAGTCTTGCCTTCCAAAGTATCAGCAGTGAGATCTGAACTCATATCTTTCCGGTTTCCTAGGCCTGTTTGCTTCTCCACCACCCCTCCTGTATAGGATGGGTCGTCTCTCCAGACTGTCATCAGAACAGGGCTTGTCAGGTTCTGCTTTCCAACACTGCAAGGCATCTGCTTTGGATGGGTCTTCTAACTCTACGGGCTAGCCAGCACACTGGCAGACCACGTTAGGGGATTCAGGATTACTGTAGATTGATTTCGGATCCTGCACAGGCTGTGGGATGATACTGTTCCTCTTTCACATGGCCTTCAAGACCAGGTTTGGAGGAAAGTTTCCTGGTACTTAGGATATTTTAAGGCAACACACAAGAAAGGTTAAGAGCTTTTTGATTTTAAGTCCCAGACTTAGGACTTTGCCATCTTGTCCTAGCTGACTGGATTTGATCATCTTTGGCAGGATAAGTAGGGGGACAGCTGGGCTTTGGTTGGGTAGGGATGTGCCTGGTAAGGCTCAGGTGGATTATCTCGCTTGTGGTATTAAGCATCTTCAGCCATCTGCCCTTGTGTGCTACGTGAGACACTGCTGAAGTCTAAGAAAGTTGACTTTTTTTTTTTTTAAAGCAAGGAGTCTTATTTGAGACCTGCTCTTGCTGAGAAGTTACCAAGCTGCACTGGTAAAGGGATTCCCTCACTTGGGAGTTCTGCATGCCAATTACAGATCAGGTCTAGTACCTACTCGGGCAAAGGCAAGATTTCATTACGGAGAGGGCCATGTTGGAGGATCCCTAATCGTTTTGTGAGCATGGAGTGCTTTTCACTTTGGCAAAGACTGGAGATATGGGACGTTGGGCTGCTGTCCATGAAATCCCTCAAGGGGGGCACCCCCCTGCCATATGCATGGGTTCAAGGCCACAGGACCCCTCTGTTTACTTATATACCTGTAATCTCAATTGTGGGGTAGATCACTCCACTGAGGCAGACTGGCAATTTGCCTATAATCCACAGTCCTACAGATCTGTCTCAGTCACAGAGAGAGGTTAAGGGACTTGCTCAGAGTCACACAGCCAGGATGCACTGGGGGGGGGGGGGGGTGTCTTGTGCTCAGATCTTCAACTCTGATGCTTACCTTGGGCAAATCATTATCTGTAAAATAGGCCTAGATGGCCTCTGAAGTCTTTTCTGTAGTTCATTATGATATGTATGGGACCTTTTTCTTTTGAAGGGGATAGGGAAAGAAAGGTAAGGGGTCTTATCTCAGCTTGTCCAATTTTTCTCTTTTTTGTGTGTGTGTGGGGGATTTACTTTCCCAATCTAATTCTAACTCTCTAGCCGTTTGACTTCGCTGAATCTTAAGGACTGGCCTCACTTGTAGCCTCTATGAAATGCTAAGTTTCATGATCTCAGAGCTGATTGTGGTTGAATGTAAGCAAAGACTGTCCCATGCTTTCTATCTGTACACCCAGTGCCTGGCACATAGTAGGTGTTTAATTGATTACTGATTGATTCTTCATTCCTTAACTTAATCATTTTGGAACTCAGCAGAGGGTGTATGGGTAAGATTCTCATTTAGTATTTCAATAAATTAACTGCAATTCTGCAGCCACTATGTGTGTCATGGACCCTTCTCAGAATAATGTTCTTAAATGCATAAGTTAAAATACAGAGGCTTACAAAGGAAACCTACTGTGATGAAATATAGTTGTCAAAATATTAAAAAAAAAATTCATGGGCTCTAGGTTAAGGACACCTGTATAAAGTATTGGGTTAAACAGAGATATATTTGGGAGCTAGGGCAGTCAGGGAAATGATGGAGAAACAAAAGCCAGACCCCCTCCCCTTTTGTAAAAGGGCATTTCCTGTGAAAGGGGAGAAAAAAAAATGAGCATTCTGAAAAACAGAACATAAAATGGAAAGAGAAGCTAAGTTTTGAGCTTTTCAAAATGGTTAAGACAGGGCAGGCAATTTTAAAAAATTCATCATGTCTGAAAATAATTTCCTTCAAAAATGACTTTTCCATAGACTCTGTCTCTGCCATAGATGTCCCAGAATCAGGGAAGCAGGCACATAGACTTGGCCTGTAATGAATTCTCAACAAGACTGGCAACTTTGCTGTGGTGCTAATTAGAAGAGAAAACTGGATCTGAATCTTTAAGGTTAAAGCTGACAGATCTCAGATGCCTCAGCTAGATCATGAAAAAGCTGTTGCCTGAGTCTGGGGGAAAAAAAGAAATCTGAGATGACAGTTATGGCAAATTAGTGGGGAGCATCAGAGGAGACGAGGGAACATGAAAAGAGTACTTCGTAATTAGGACAGTCTTAGGGACAGAGAGGCTGTAGGCAACAGAAGACTGAAAATTGCTACTCAGTATACACACACACATTCCCCAAAGTCTTAGTTCTAAACTTTAAAAGCTGAAATCGAATCAAGAGGTAAATCCCAAAACACCAGCATAGAAGAAATTGGAGAAACTCTTCTTACCCTTTTCCTCCTGCAAAAAAAAGTCATGGGTCGTTAGATAAATGGAGAAACGTACTGGACTACAGAGCCTTTCAGCAGCACTGAGACTTTTGGGACACCCTGCCTGTACACACGTGTTTCTCTGTGTTTGTGTGGCTGGAGGATCTGGACTTTGGTCACATCCTTGACACACAATGGCTGTGTGACCCTGGACAACTCACTCCCAACTGTGGCCAGTAAAACACAGATATTACACTCTGAAAACAAAGTCAATATGCAACCTGTAGAGACATCCGCATACGGATCAGTGGTCCCCATTTTATCTGTTTGACACCACCACATAGACTAGAACTCGCCAAGAAGGTGCCAGCCCACATTGGTATAAGGAACATCCTCACCTGGAAATTCCCTCCACCAGTGATATCCGAGCTCTGATCCAGCTCCTTTCCTCTAAATGCTTCAGTGTTCACATTGTCTGATCCCCCCTCTCCCCTGGTGATCTCCTGGGTTCAAAACCACAGCATTATCCTCAGCTCCTCATTCTCCCTCACCCCACATATCCAGTTACCAAATCTTGTCATTCATCCTTTCCCCACTTCTCTTACATGCGGACCCCTTTTGTTTAGGCCCTCATGACCTCTTCCCCTAGATGATTCCAAGAGCCTTCTAATGCACATCTGTGTCTCTGTCTTCTCACCCTCCAAATGGCTGCCAAAGTAATTTTTTCCCCCTTAAACAGGCATCTGAGCATGTGATTTCTCTACACCTGTTGAGATATTTAAGCCTTACATAAACCCGGTCCCAAGCTCTCTTTCTAGACTCACTAGACATTATTCCTCTTCCTCAACACCATCTGTGTCTGGGCACCCGACTGTGGGAATGCACACCTCCGGTGGTTGAGGATGCAGCTTCCTCCCCATCTTCTGCAGGAAGCCTTTCCTGTTCCCTCCCCCACTGCGAGAGCCTTCCCTTCCAAACTACCTAGCAGACATTTGCACGTGTTCACACTGTTTGTCATCTGTCTATACTGATTTCTCTCATTAGAAGGAAGGCTCCTTGAGACAGGATTACAATCCTATCTTCAGGGACTGACACAGAGCACGTGCTTAACAAATAGGTGTTGACGGATATAAACAGCTAGTTTCTCCTCTGACAGAATGTAAGCTCTTTGTAGACAGGAGAGACTGTTCCCTTTTCCTTTGCATCCCCAGCGCCTAGTTTAGTGCTGGGCACATAAGAGTTGCTTAACAAATGCTTGCTGATTGATTGCTTTGACCAGGCACATTCTTGCCCTGGAGTCCATGGAGGTCCATGAACTAGAATGGGGGGAGGGTGAGGAAGTGACAGCTTTATTTTCACCATCCTCTGATGGAAATTTAGCATTTCCATCAATTATTTAAAAACACTATTAGGAGAAGGGATCCGTAAGTTCTACCAGACGCTGCCCAAGGGGTGAAAACAACAGCAAAAGACCAAAAATCCCTGGATTAGACTGACCAAAGACCAGTTATGGTGGAATTGACTGATTCTCATAATGTCCCTTTGAAGTAGATATTATCCTCTCCATTTTTACGGTTGAAGCTACTGAGGCAGGCAGAGGTTAACTGACTTGCCCAGTCACACAACGTGTAAGGGTCTGGGGATGGATTTGAACTCCGGTCCTTCCTGACTTCAGGCCCAGCACCACCTACCTGCCCCCTAAAAGGCTTTTAATTCTTCTCAAGTCATTTGGGAGTGTCGATGGCTAAACACAGGCCATCTGACCAAAAACTGATTATTGCCAGTCCACAAACCCCGGTCTGATTTTGTTCTTAAGCACAGCTACCAAATGAAGGTTATGTTTCAGGCTAAGCTCTCTTTCTGTTCCCTGTTTTAAAGTGTGTACTCCCAATACTTTTAATAAAAGACTCTTGATTTTATCAGTATGGGAGTAATCTAATAAACTGGAATTCCTCCACCACCCAGCAGCTGGTTTTATGAACTGCTCTGGCTCCAAAAGGGGCTGGGCTTAGTAATCAAGCTTTTCCAGTCTTGGTTGAGCTGGCCCTGGGACAACAGTCTATCAGGGCTTATGTTTGTCGGGTGACATGATTATCAAGAACCCAAAGGTTACCTACCTTTCACGATGACAGAGTCACTCTTGAAATCTCACAAGACAAGAACATATTTCTCCACTGTTGCTAACAGTTGCCTGGATGGAAGACTCATACAGTATTAATGACTCGTTATCATTGACTCCCACATTGAGAGAGCCAGGAAGGTTGGCCTCTCCATAATTAGTTTCCTCTCAATATTTAAAAGCCAATCAATCAGTATGGCTTCAGGGGCTGTGCTTGGGACCTGTTCTGGCAGGGCAGGACTGAGGTGTCTTTCTACTGGGCATACCACGTGACTGCCATTCGCACTGGTTTATGACAGTGACATTTTGCTTTTTCTCCCCTGCCTAGTTCCCAACTCTGCTCAATGGCCACATACCAGTGCCAATCCCCAGCCTGGACAGAGCCTCTTCCCCGGGACTGCTTTCTTCAAGTGCCCAGAAATCCTGATGATCTCTCCACATTAAAGGACTTGTTAACTGATAGAAGAAATCCACCCCAACGGGCTAGTTTTCCTGTGTCGTGACAAGGACATTGTGAAACCCTGTTACTTTGGTTTGCACTTTCCATTACTTGGATAGTCTAATTTGTTGCGTTAGCATTTTTTTCAACAGTTTTATATATGTGTGTGTGTGTGTGTGTGTGTGTGTGTGTACCAGTATATATAAAAACCTGTTTTGCATTAAATGATTTTTTTCATGTTTTTGTATTCTCTTAGCTCTCAAGTGTTGAACACTGTTGACAGTAAAGAACTTTTCTTAATGGATTTCATTGTATCTAATAAGGATGTGAAGCTTCTCCTCCCTTTAATTCTGCACTGTGCTTATGTACATTATAACCGGCTGTGCCTTCTTTTGCATAATGTTTAATGTTATGTAAATGATTTATATATTTTCTAGTATTAAGAGAAAATGGTTGAAAGACAAAAATTAGTATCCAACAGCGCTATGGTAGTGATGCATTATTTTTCACAAGTAGGCAATATGAAAGCACATCCATATAACTTTTTACTTTGTGCTTTCAAATTGTATACAAAATTGCCTTACAATTTTTTGAACTGAAAGACAATAGTAAATCTACTGTCCAAGGTAATGAGTTGTTTTTTTTTTTTAAAGAATAAACCAAGCCATATTTAAACAATGAATATTCATAGACTGAAATGCTCCAAGGGCGTATTAAAAGCATAATTTCAAAAGACAAATTTTCTAGCTGCCGACAAGACCTTTCAGATTCTTTGCAAACAGGGAATGAAGATGCAAAAGCTACACAAAGAGAGCCTCTTTCCATGCTCTTGGGACCCATCCTGGATTGCTCCCAATCATTACATGTTCTCTTCGCAAATGAGAACGACCAGGGCTTCCACTTTCCATAGAGAATGACTCTCATCTGAATAGATTTACTCTGTCAATATGTGTTCAGGGTTTCCTGAAACCCTTAGGATCGTAGGTAGAATATTTAAAACCTAGTGTTTTCAAAGGGGCTCACTTTAAAGGGGGTTCTCAGTTTTGAAAATTTGGGCAGAATGCTCTACTTAATGTGATGTATCTTAAATTTATGGTCAAGGTGAAAGAAATCCAATATGAGTTCAAATTAATCATCTTCTGAAAGCACTATTGTTGTGGAACTGAATTTAACTGTTTCAAGTAATATGGAACAAGCTATATAGTCAATGTGCATTTGCAGTTTAGAGCAACGATTATGAAAATGTGTCCCAAGGGACAAGGCGTAAATGAAAGGCAACCTTCCTTCTAATGGTATTTTCTGCTTCTTCGAGGAAATTACTGGCATCCTAATACAGGATGGAAGAAAAGACCCTGGGAAAAGCATCTGGTACTGGTAAATTCAAGATTGGGTTAATTATAATCTCTAATTACTTTACTGGTTATAAAAATAATCTTGGATGATTACTGTACAGCTAATTGGTCTGGATCATCCCTTAAATGCACTACTATGGGACAACCATAAATATTATAAAGCTCTTACAACTAGTACTTAAATATTTTTGAAGTCGAATATTCAGATACTGGTTTTTTTTTTTTCCGATGTTCAGGGATTCCAAATTTTTGGATCACTTGGAAAGAAGGAACAAAGGAAACTTGATTCTAGGCATACCATATTGGGGGGAAAATCAAATATACAGGCTACAGCTATAAAGTAGTAAGGCTGCATCTGTCTACTTATTACCATTATGTTAGCATATCATAGCCATATTTCACTTTTTCAAAAGTACCTAACAGAAACGGGACATGAGTAGACTCTGAGATTCTATCTACTTTTTACTTTTAAAAATGGAGTAACAGGGCAGCGAGGTGGTGCAGTGGATAGAGCACTGGCCCTGAAGTTAGGAGGAGTTCAAATCCAGCCTCAGACACATAACACTCACTAGCTGTGTGACTCTGGGCAAGTCACTTAACCCCAATTGCCTCACAAAAAAAAAAAAAAACGGAGTAACAAAGGCCCAAGGAGATTAGATGACTTCTCCAAAGCCCCACAGATGTTATTTAGTCAAGATCTGAATACTTCTTCCACTGTGCCATCATGTTGCACGCCAGTGTTCCCATGGCTGAAAAAAATGAAAGGGTAGAACCTTTCTGATTGCTTGAGTCACAGAGAAAAACCAGGCTCAAAATATCACCTGTATTGTCTCTAACATCACATAAATATAAGAAATCATTCCAACAACCAAGTTCCTACAATAACGACCAAGTTATTGAATCAAAGACAAAAACATTTCCAGTGGCCCCTTTTTCTCCCCGTCAATGGCTAAGGAATAGCATTCAGGAGGATGTGAATCTAACTTGGTTGGATCCTGTTTCCCTCCCCACACACACACTGATTGTCTCTTACATCAATCAAACCTATAGTGGGTTGTTATGGATGGAAAAATACAATACCTATCATGATGGGTTAAGAACTCTGCTAATTTAGCAAAATGAATGATAGCTGGAAGCATTTAGATAAGCTATCATTGACCCTGCCTCATTCTATTTTTCACACAGACATATTTTTTCCCTTTAAGTCAGATGATGAGATTTGCAATAGCATTAAAAAAAAAAAGTATACAATAGCTCTTCAGCTCCATGCCTGCTGAGTCTTAAAGAGCTATGATGAAAATGCTGCGCGACCATAATCTGTATGTTGGATTCCTTATATACACATCTCACCAAATGGACAGAACTGAAAATCCTCATTCACTTGCATTTATGTATGTATCATTTTTACTGTTACATTTTTTTGTTCAATAAACAATTTTTTTTTAAAAAAAAAAAAGGTTACACTAACATTTTATAATAAAAACTTTGTCAGTAGAAGGGTGATTTTTGAAAGAAGAAACATGACCAAACAGGGGTTAGATTCAGATTGCACTGATATGGAGTATGACCACCCAAGAGGTTTGGCGGGGAAAGGCAGCATCAGGTGGCAAAGGACTAAGTGAGCCATAAGCTGGGACTGACTCTGGCTTTGCTTTTCCCTGGGGGGAGAGGGATGTTCCAAGTTGGGAAATGAATCTGACTTCAAGAAGCCATCTCTTTTTAAGTACAATGCTGTCTCTTCTCCCGAGTACCTGTCAGAGCATTAACTCTCACCCAACTTTGCACCACATAATGTTCATGGTGGGCAGAGACATTTAAGAAATCAATCTAAGAATGCCACTTCTTTTGAGGGAAATTAATTAGGCATCTTTAAAAAAAAAAATAGAAGCATCACACATTTGAGTCTGGTTCTATGATCTCACACTATTTTTTTTTTTGGACTAGTGTATGTTCCAGGTCTGCCCATGGCATAGGGGCATGCCTAATTTGAAATATTCTATCTGGGGCAAAAAGCATAATTGCCAAGAATTAACTGTAGAACAGTAAGGGATCAGCAATGCAAAGAAGAGATGCAACAGTGCCAATCAGGTAAAGTTTTCATTTCCTTGTGAATGTGCAACATTTGTACTGATAATTCTGAATTTGCCATGGTTACCAATGTTGCTCAGGGTTCTAAGTTACCAAACATCAACCCCCCTTTCTGTTTTTGTTTTTTTTTTTCCACTTGCTTAGACATTCGTTTCTTACTTACCTCTGAGAACCTTGCTGGTTTTGGACAAAAGAGAACTTTTCTGAGGTTCAAGGTCCTTCCCCTGCTTTCGGTCCCGAGTGTCAGCCAGGTATCGTGTAGCAGCCAACCTGCTTCCTCAACACAGAAATGAGAGAGAAAGACACCTCCCCAGGCACCCCCAGCAAACACTGGTGATGTTTCTCCTGCTTTCTTGAGAGAATCAGGCTTTGGGGATGAAGCTACACAGGGAACACTCTGACACATCTGCCTCTAATGCACAGAACTTCTGTCCCCCCTGACCCACATTCAGATGAAAGCAGCCCTGACACAGCCACGGCCCCAGACAGGACCACAGGCGTCAGGCTCTTATCACCATTACTCCACTACCTAAGTATCCCAAAGGGTGGGAGACAGAAGGGATGACGGAGAGTAGCTCTACTCCACCCAATGGGACCTCTTCTGTGGAAGAATCACAATTCAACAAAACTGTATTTTAACAACATGGAGATTTTGTTATTATAAACTTCAAAACAAAACCAAGGAATTCCACATAATATTTATACTTTCAAAAGTACAATATTAATACGTGTTTGTCAGTTAGAAATAACAGCAGTTTGTTAGGTCTAAAACCAGTTTACAAATGCTGGAAAGCAGTAGTGGTCCAATATTCACCAGTATACATGAATCTGTTTCTTCCAGAAATTTAAAAAAAAAAAAAAAAAAACAAAACACAACCCAAAATAATTAAATTTACCAGTATCATGAACTATTAATAAAACACCCCCCAAACATGCCACAATCATTATTCACAAATAAAGTTAAAAGGAAATATACAAAAATTCACTTAATACTGTTAAATAACAATAAACTACAAGATTTCCTGAACAGAAATGGTAGGACCCCTGAATGTTTTACAGTGAATGTCAGGAAAAAATTTAAGTTGTCTATGACTATTTTCATGATATACCAGCCAGAGATTTACATGACCATTTCAAAATATCCCAATAAAGATTTACAGTCTGTAAGATGCACTACACAACTAATTGTTAAAGGTGAACACAAATGCTTAAAAACACTGTTCCCATCACCCAGCCAGGTGCATTCTAACACTGGATGAGATGCACAGGCAGGGCCGTAGCATCTGTCATCTCTGGTAAACAGAGGGTGGTGATGCTTTTTTAAAAGCCTCCAAGTTCTCATTTTGGGAAGAGTACTTCGTTGACCATGGCTCATGTCACGTATCTATCACAGCTTCCAGCTGATTCCAAGTGAATATCAGGGCGGGGAATAGGGAGGGGGAAAGTAGGAAATGAACTCAGTTCTCCAATGAAGAAAATCATCCTGCTTCTCACCAAATACAAGAAGAATATTTCAGAAGAATAACAGGATGGGGGGGGGGGGGGGGGTCTGAACGGATTTGTGTGAGTTAGTCCTCAATGGATCAAAACACAACATAAAATAAGGTCAATGTGCTGTATACCGTCGTTCAGGAGCATGCAAACATTGCTAAACTAGAGGTGACAAATAAATAATCCACATGGCTCAAGGCCCGGCCTTCTAAGAGGAAATCCTTCCTGCCTCCTGGCCTTCCTCCGCTTTCCCTCCAGGCAGGTGGGCAGGCAGGCAGGCATTCACCTTGTGTGTCACGTGCTTTTCTAAACATAATGTGCTTATAAATCTCGGAACTACCACATTGCCAATGTTAAATAAGAAATGGTCTCATGAACTTAGAGCATTAAATGGTTCACCTATTTACGATTAAGCAAAGCTAAGTTTACATTCCAGGAAACATTGCAGTTTAATAAAAATAACAAACCAACAAAAACCGCAGCAGTCCAACAGTTTGTGAGGAGAAACAGATGCATTCACATATCATAAAGCCACTGCAACTTCTTCAGGCATTCGACTGTTGTGTTAAATAGACAGACAGTAGTTACTTAGCAGCAATGATTCCGCAATAAATAATGCACTGTGTTTCTCAGTCCTGCACAAAAATTGCAGCTCCAGTTACAGCAACAGTTGTAACCGCCTGGCTCTAATGGCAGAGGAGACCTTAAAACCAACTGTACAAGAAATTGTCACACTGTGACAGCAAACATGAAAACACAATCTGCAGGTGGGAAATAAAAAGACTCCCCTGGGAAGCGGAGATCCCAAGGCCAGCTATCCAACTTAAAGGAGCATGCTCTGTCTGCTGTTCTTGCCGTGGCCTAAAATATGAAGTCACTGGGTGAGGCAGTTCAGAGTCCAGCGTTTACCCCACAGATTTGGTGACTCAAGGTCACTCCACGTTCCCGCCAGCAAAAGCTAAGACTCCGTGGTCAGGGCGACCGGCTCAGGCTTTTTTAATGAACCCGTCTGGGCCCAGGGTCAGTCTACAGCTTCCAAGTGGTGAACCTGAAGACTAGGGAAGCAGGAGGTGCATCGTCCGCTCTGGGTGCCGGGCATGGAGTGTTCCACAATCGAGCCAGGTCACTTGGAAAAGGTCTCTGTGTCATTGGCAGCCTTCAGGGCCCCTGACTTGACTGAGTCTGATTTTTTCTCTGAAGATACACTGAGCTGCCCACGTCATATAGAAAAGCGAGTTACGTGCAGTTCTAAAAGTATACCATTGTGGTATGCACAGGACACTGAGTTTCACATTAATAAAGTTACTAACCAATTTATAAACAAAAAGCTTGTTTCCATTCAGAAATTCAAGATCGACACGTGAAATGGTTTATTACAAACACACCTGTCTCTGGATAGGAAGAATTTCGAAAACCCGGGTCCTTTTGCAACTGAATTTCTTTCAAACTGAATATTGAGACACCTAGAATAAGGAGGAAAATATTTTGTTGAAACTATTAAACAAAATTTTAAAAAATGTTGGGACCCCAGTGCTTACTAAATATACTCTGCCCGGTTCCAAGATAGGAAGAAAATCAAGACATGTCCCCCCAAATAACTATTCCTCCTCCTTCTGTTTATAAGTGGTTTCTGCTGCCAACATCAACTTCTCTAAGCACAAGGTGTTATGCTCTGCTACGACAGACAAGGGGTAAATGAAAGGAATTTTACATCAATAGACCCATCTGTTGATGACTGCAAGGGGGAGGGGAAAGGAGCTAGTCACTACTCTTTTAGTCAGGTTGGGTTGTAGGACCGTGCCCCTAATGTAGCTTCAACTCCACGGAGAGATAAAGTGAATGAGAATGATCAAGACGGTCCTTCTCATGGGATTAAAATGCTTGAGTTCCAAACCTAAAGCTAAAAGTGCAACATCATTTGTCAGTCACAGTACGATTCACTTGCCTCTCCCCTCCTGAGAGAAGCATTATTTACTCAAAACATCTAAGAATTATTGAAGGAAATGAAAACTGTTACATCTCAATTGCAAATAACTTTGCCACTGATTGCTACCTAAGGATGAGCAAGTCAACTTTTTCTTTAGTTAGTGTCGGTGGAACCCAAGGATTAATAAATACTGGAAGGAGGCAGACAAGAGCTGGGATGTTGGCACAATTCTTACCTGTCTCACTTCCTTTTTAGGGTAAAAGTGTTGGAGGGGGAGCAGGAGGGGGAGGTGATAGGAGTAAAATGAGACGGACCAGACTTTTGACATCTTTACAAGTGTTACTTATTATCTTACTGAAAGTGACTGCCAATGACGTAAGTAAAAAAGATAAAAGGTTAATACCAAAGAAATCAATATCTAACACATTAAGAAAAAAATCCATTTCTAAAAGGAAATCTTTGAGGGTCTTGAAATGTTGATCTTTGCTTGACAACAAAGCCACTGCTCTTGGGCTGGTGATCATGTCACATTTGTCTCCTACTACAAAAGGCACAGTTCAGTTTCATCCCAAAGTTAATTGCTATCATTCACCTTTAATGTACTAACGGGGTACACAGGAAGGAATGGAAATAGCATGAGACCATCCCCCTTTTGGAATTCTGACCCAATTATGGAAAAGACTAGGCTCTTAGGTTTGAAAGACAAGCTTCAGAATTTCTCTTACTTTCAGGTAAAGCATGTATTCTTGTTCCCAGACTCCGAAAGTATGCATGTTTCATGGCTTCCTCTGCTGAAATCCTTTTCTTTGACTCATACTGTGAAAAAACCAAAGGATCATTTCATCAACTTTTCCTGGAATCAATCCTAACAGAAAAAAGAAAACACTGAGAAATACTGTATTGAGGGCCTCAATTTCCCTATTCTTGGTCATGTGACACAATGACTATTTTATACAGAAGTTTTATGTACATCAGGCCCATTTATAAATCTAGGTTCCTACTTTAAACTAAGATGGAGGAAAAGTTGTTTTCTAAGAATGAATCTTTTCTAACACATAATTCAGATCTCTTTTTAGGTCTTCAAATGACAAGAATCAAGACTGGGATAAGCTGATTTTGGATTACTTGTCCTTTACAAACACAAAGGAGTAGAAGAATACTGTAACGAACTGTCCATAATTATTTTGCAACCTAATGCATTAAGTCCCTGATGCCTCCATTATCTAAATCTACTCCATGACTATAATCTTTGCAAGCTTCAAGGCAATATACTATGGCTAGGCAGCACAGAAGCTGGAAGATTCCACCTCAGTTCCCAAGTGAAAGCAATGATCAAAGAAAAATCTACACTTCCCTGTAGGCAAATCTGCACAGCTAGTAATATGGCATGTTAATGTTTCAGCATTAAGCCAGTACACACGTGTCTAAACATGAAAAGATGGGTCAATTATCCATCAGTTATGGAATCTTACTGACAATCAGCAAAACAAAAGACAAATCCCCAGATGATAAACTCTGTGGAATATCTACAACAATGCTGCCTTTAGTGAGCTTGGGGGCGGGGGCACCGAAAGAGGTGTCAGACAGGAAGTGCATCATCCAGATAAATCAAAATCTCCCTTCACTCCTTCCAAGTGCCTTTTCAAACTTTTTCGTTTGAAAGCTTCTCACTGACCAAACTGAGGCCATGCACAAAGAGCACGCTCTGCTCTTCTCCCCTCAGAGGCTTTTTCCTGCCATCTCCTCCTTCACTTGAAGAAGCAGCCCTTCGTGCCGAGGCAAACACATCCCACAGCTCCCCTGCTGTGGCTGAGATCCTTGACAAGGTCGTCTGGAATGGCAGCCTCCATGTCCTGTCACTTCTACGGTTTGGTTCCAGGCTTCATCATCCAACTCAAACCACCCTCCTACATCACTACTGATCTCTTCCAGGCCAAATCCAGGGGCCACCTCTCAATGCTCATCCTCCATAACCTCTCTGAAGCCTAATGCACCATCATTCACCCTCTACTCTCTTTTCTCTCTCTCTGGCTCCCTACCTACACATCTGACTCCTCCTTCTGTCTTTTACTGAATCTTCACCCAAGTCATAACTGCTAACTGAGGGTGTCCCTGCAAAGCTCTGTCTTGGGCCTTCTTCTCTCCTCAGAGACTGAGAGCTGGAAGAGGTCTTTGTGGTCACTGGGTCCAATGCCCTCATTTGACACATGAGAAGCCTGCGGCCCAGCATGAAGTGTCCTGCTTGTACAAACACTACATTTCAGAGGCAGAACTCGAATCTGGGTCTTCCTGACTCTGACTCTAGTACTCTCTATGCTATACCATACTATCTATTATTGCAATACATAGGCATTTTCCTACAAGTTTTAATTAACCCATTCAAAATGGCTCCTCAAGAGCCTACTACAACAAGTAGGATGTACTTGGGGACACACGACAAAGACAGAGAATCTCCCTGCCTCTGAGGACCTCACAGTTCATTAGGGATGAAGGAATACATAAAAATATAATTACACACTCAGATATTACAAGTGGGAAGGAGGTCACTTCCAGCTGGAGAGCAGGCAGGGGGAAGGGGGAAGGAAGGAAGGGAACAGAGTGAGAAAGGCGTGGATGGCTATGCGAAAGAACGGTCTGTGCTCAGCTCGGCTCAGCGGAAGCTGGGGGAGATAAGCCTGAAGCAGACCAGAGGGAGTCACCAATGCCAGGATAAAAACTTTATTCAGTAGATTGTGGGGTGTTGATGTAGGTTTTCTTTTCTTAAGGGAAAAACATAATCAGACCTGCACATTACCAAGATTGAGGTGGGACAGGAAGAGACAGGGGAGACCAGGAAGAGGCATTTCCTGAGATTCACTAAGTTATACATTCTTTAATGACAGATAATAGATGCTGTCATAATGGGACGTCTCTACACATAAAGCTCACATTTTCTTAGAAGAGTGGAGGAAAAATAAAACCTGTTTAGGAATTCCAAAATAAAATGCTAAATGTCATGCTTCTTGGAAAAAACATGATATGTGAGGCCAAGTTTTCTTACCGAGCTGGGCTCCAAGCACTGCACTGCTGCCCGGGAGGATGGACGTGAACAAGGCCTGCCCTTGCTAGCTCCCTCTACAGCTGAGACCCAGGGAAACCAGGTGCCTGTCGATCCAGAATTCACAGGTCCCCCAGCTTGGAGAGGAAGTTAGGCGACCCTTGCTGTCGCATTCCACTCTGAACTAACTATCTGCTTCTTATGGTGCACGTCTGCCCATCTGACATTTTAACAATTAAAATGTAATGCACAACTTACCTGAAGAAATCTCGTTATCAGTTCAATTCCTTCAGAGTCTAGTCTGGGAACAACAACAAAGAAGTGATCAGTTTTACCTTTTGCCTTAACTGCCAGAATGTTCAAAAGCGCAATGTACTGACCCGGTGTTGTCGTCCGCTAACTCTGGGGCCTGGAAGCTCTTATTCAGGCGGACTCTGTTCTAGGCTCAAACGTCTCATCTAAACACTGTGTGTCAGTTAGAAGCAGCCTCACGTCCTCTGAGAAGTGGACAGGATGTGAAACTGAAGTCTCATCGGGCCAATGTTTATTAATGTTATGAAAAAGGCAGAATGCTGGCAGAACAACCAACACCTTGCCTTATGTAGGGGAAAGACCTGTTCCCACATCATAGGCCAATTAATTCTTCCAATGGCCCTCTGAAGAAAGGATGATGCAGAAGACAAAGCAGAGCCCTTGTTGGGAGGCGACTGGCCCCTAACTACACAGGACGTCCTGGGAGTTGGTCTGAGGAGTCAGAACGTACAAAGGAGGGTGTGTACGGTCTGAGGTACCTGAAGGGACGCCGTCAAGACAAGACCATGGCTCCTGCCCTGGTGGAGCTTATAATCAATAACAGTGAAAGACCAAACAATTAAAAACCACTTCTAAGTCAGCATTATAATTAATTAAGTATATTGCATGGAAGGATGTTAGGGAGTCTCCTGACAATTATGATTCCTTCGCCACAAATCTGGTGCTTTCTCCTGCAGTCTCATGTGCCTGTAAAATTCATGGGTAAAAGCCAGCCTTCTGTGAGAGCTTTATGGAAGTCCTGTGTCAGTATCTGGACCCAACAGAACTGCCCCGGCCCGGCTTCTTGTGGGAGGCCAACTTCCAGCATCCGGCCACTTTTTCCCATTCCTGCACACTCCACTATTGTGATACACTCAGCACTGACAGGAAGCCAGCTCCTGGGGCCCCACAATACTGGCTCACTAGAAAGTAGGGAGCTTAAAGTGTAAAAATCATATCAGAGATGGCTATACAAACCATTTTTTAAAACTTCTCAAGAGTAGACCTGGAAAAACCGGCAAGAAGCCCATACTACAAATACATAGATGGTAATAATTACGTGATTTATGGAACAGAGAAGAAATGTGGTATAAAAATGACACTGCATTTCTCTACGTTACGTCAGTTGCTACAGTGACAACAAACAGGCCCCCCCCCCCCCCACTGAGTCCCATGAGTGGTTTGAAAATATTTTTGGTGTTAGTAACAATTCTGCTGATCTTTCAATTGCCTCGAGAATATAAAAAGGCACACTTTTTGAGTCTGAGTGTTGTCAGCAAAGGAAATGGGTAGGGGGCCATGATCAAGCTTAAGTGTAGAAAGAGTTAAAGGGCCAAGATGTAGGAACCACGGGAAAGAAGTTGCTACTGCCAAAGCAGCTGAGACCTCTCTACAGTGACCCAGAGATCCCAGTGCTGGGCATCTGCCCCCAGGAGGTCAAGGCCAGAAGAGACAAGTTTCTTAAATAACAAAGCACACAGCAGCACTTCTGGCGACAGCAAAGTCCTGGAAACAAAGGAGATCCCCAATGACCTGGACTGGCTAAACAAACCGTGGTTCAGGTGTGTAACGAAATATGACTGTGCCACAAGGTACTATGAATATGATGAAAATGGAAGACTCACATAAGCCGATGAAGAGTAAAGTCATATAAGCCAGGCGAGGAAAAAAACAGACACAATGACTACAACAATGTATGTGGACAGAACTGCCACAAAATAACTGAAAACAAATATTGCAAAATTACAAAGAAAATGCAAAATTACAAAGAAAAAGCCTGGCCCCAAAGGAAAGATGTGAGGAAACAGACTGCCCCCACCTCCCTGACAGAGACGGGAGGTGCTCTGGGGTGGAGCACCACGTACATTGTCAGAAGACTCCAAATGAGGCAAGATGCCTGGTGGGTGTGCACTGTGAGTGGCGAGATACTTCCAGGGATCACTTTTGCTGAAGAAGGGGTGGAAAGAACACGTCCCTGGGAACCCATATGGGCAGAAAAGAAGCAGGCATGGTCATGGAGGGATGACAGACGAGCAACGAAGGCATGGAGAGGATAGCCAGGTGGTGTCAAAAGAGCAGGGAGGGCCTCCAGTGTCCCGTGCGGTAAGAACCCTGGGGACTACCAGAATCACAAACGATAAACCAGCATGAATGGGAAGGAAGAGGACACACAGCATGAATGGGAAGGAAGAGGACACACACTGGGTGTGATCATGGACCCACTGAGGTCATGGGGAAGAAGCTTCCACAGAAAGCAGTTCTCTAACATGCCCTCATACTTACACAAAAATAAAGTATGCTTTAGATGCTAAGGTAATTATGGTCTCTAAAATTTCCCTTTACCTACTTCTTTCTTGATCATTTTGTGCCAATATGCACATTAATGTTGTTTTTCAAAGTGAAAATGGCTTTTCCCAACAGAATAAGAAGGTAAGAAAGAGCGACATGTCCCAGAGAGCAAACACAGACTCAAAGTGTTTGCTCCATGTCTTCTCACATACTGTGAGGCAGGCATGTGCCTAGAAGGAGCATTTTTAACAATCACAAAAGTCATACAATCTTTACTGGTGAAACAAACAAACACAAAATACCTGGGTGCATGATTGATTAGAGGCTGTGGTTTGTATTTAGGAAAGTTGTAGTTCTTGAACTCATCATTGGAAGAAACACCTGGCCAAGTTTCTTGAGATGGTGTTCCTGGGTTTTAAAAGAATATATACACAATTAATTCCATCAGAAATAAATAATTAGAAATGAAGATCACTATATCCCAGGCTGCCTCCATCAGGAGAGGTCAGCCGCCCCTCACGCTCTCTCAGATCTTTTCATCTCCCTTTTCTGTGTCCTCTTCCCTCATTACAATGCAAGCACCTAGAGGGCAGGGACCATATTTCTTATGGCTTGTATTTGTAACCACAATGCTTACATTTCAGTGCCGGCACACACAGAGTAAGCAGCTATTACATGCTTATTAAGTGTCACTGAAACAGAAAAGGGTCAGAAACCTTACACAAGTCTGGATTTATGTGAAATGCAAAATTAGGCCACGGGAACAAAAATGTCTACATCTTTTCCATCTACCTGTCAATAAAGCTAGCGCTTACTCAATAGTAAAATAGGAGACAACTTAACAAGGGCATGGATCACCTTGAGTTGCTGACAGCCCAAGAACCCTTTCAGCAGCCCTTTGGAAATCAGTAGGACAGAAGAGCTGGGAGTATAGGGTGACTATTTCATCAGCAGTAACAGTTATTCAAGTCAATCTCCACATCTAAAGGTTTTAAGCCTACCTATCTTTAGATAGCACATGTGTGCAATGGATTCTTTTGCATACATCTACATAAAGAAACAGGTGCATACACAATGTTCAATAAATAGCGCAGCCAGCAGACAAGAACGGAGCCTAGAACCAGGGTGGTCACACTTCCGTGGTGGCGGATAGTTCTGGGCACAATGTTACAGGAAGGACATTAATAAAGGTTCTTGTGGGCTACTCCAGCAAAGGATAAGCTTTGGCAGTTCTGACCAGGCTGGAAAGATGCTGCACACTGGTCAAGTGACAGCCTGCACGCCTGTTCCAAAGGACCAGTCTGGATAAGTTTGGAAACACTCAGCACCAAGTGGAACTAGAGGGGGGTGAATTTTTCATGCACAACAAATCTCAAAGCCTGTCTGCTGAATTAGAGAGGATCCACATCAAATGATATAAGCTGGAGTATGTCCAGATGAAGGCAATGAAGGTGGGGCTGAACTCAAAAACAAGTCATCTGAAGGAACTAAGGATGTTTAACCTGGAGAAGAGGAGACTCAGGGGGAGACAGAATCATTCATGCGCCAATATTTGAAGGGTTGCCATGAGACAAGACACTTGGCTTTGACTCCAGAGGCCAGAACTATGCCCAAGGGAATGATGTGAAGTGAGGCAGATATCAATTTAATGTTAAGGAAAACTCTCCTAAATCTCAGAGCTGCCCTCAAATGGGATGTTCTGCCCCAGTAGTCAGCAACTTCTTCATAAGTGGAAAGATTTAAGCTGAGGCTGGATGAATACTTATCACTAGTATTGCAGAGAAGATTCACAATTTTCACAATTTAAAGATTTTCTCCAAGGTAAATCATCTTTGAGGTTCCTTTGAATCATCAGAATCTATGATTCTACCATTTTGCAAAATGCTGGAATCGTGCTATGAAACTGACTAAAATGTTCAAACTCTGACCCAGAAATCCTATGGTTCAAAGAGATCAATGACAAAAAGAAAGGTCCTATAATAAACCAAAAATATTTACAGCAGTATGTTTTATAACAAATCACCTTTGATTGGGGAATGACTAAACAAATAATGGCATGTCAATGTATTGGAAGATTACTGGATTGTAAGAAATTATGTATATGTGGAACAGAGTGAAGAATGGAGGGATTTCTATGAACTGATGCAAAGGCAAGACAACAGAACCGGGAAAGAATAACACAAAACATCAAAACAACCTTGTGAAATTATGGAAAGGCACCTCCCTCATCCACAACGTAACAAACCTGCTTTCACCTTAAACCTCTTCTCTCCTTGGACACAGTCTCTACCCTGGCGCAGGCCCTCATCACTGAGCCTCTGGACTGTGGCCCTTTGCCTCAGGCCACTCCCCACTCCCGTCCATCCTGCACTTAGCTATCAAAGTGATCTTGCTAAGGAAGGCCTTCCTAGTTCTGGCCATGTCACTGCCCTAGTCAACAACTCCCTAGCCTCTCCAGGATCAAGTATAAAGGTGTCTTGGCTGTTCGAAGCCCTCGTGTCCTGGGCCGTCTCCCCTCCCCTTCTCTCCCACTCCTCCCTGCCTGCAAGTCTTCCTAGACCTTACTCAGTGCCATGTACTATGATCCACTGCCATGGGCCTTCTGCTATCCCTCTCGACACGTTCCCTGGCAGTCCCTCTGGCCTGGAAGGCTCTCCTTCCTCATCTCTGTCTCCTGGCTCCCCTGGCTTCCTTCAAGTGTTCTCTAAAACAGTACCAAGCCATCATGCTGGTGCCTTCCCTGTGAGGTGATCTCCAATTTGTCTTGTCTATCCCTTGTCTGTAGACAGTTACATTGTGAGCTCCTGGAGAGCATGGATTGTTTTTTACCTTTCTTCTTAGCAGAGGGCCTGACTCATCAAAGATGTTTGCTAAATGCTGACCTACTCAATGACTTCCTTGACTGTGAAGATTGGGTACTAAGGGTGTGGAATACTTCAGAGAATGAGGTCAGACTTGGCTCCACTTTCTTCTCGTTACTTGGTCATCTCAGCTTTTGATGGTCCACACCCACTCTTCTGCCTCTCCCCCCTGACTGAGGGCCAGAGGGCAGGACAGTAAACTCCTCCCAGAGCCTTAGGGCTCTCGGATCCCCCAGCTCTCACCCCACTTTTTCTGCAGCCTTTTCCCATGGGGTCTTTCCCCAACTAGATTGTAAGCTCCTAGAGGGCAGGGTCTGTTTTTCTTCTTATTTGTATCTCTAGCACCTAGCACAGGGCCTGGCATACAGTAGATGTTTACTGAAATGAACTGTTATAGGTCTTCTCGGAGAGGGGACATAGGGGAAATGAAGAGGATGCAAAAAACGAGACATCATAACAACTTTAAGAATATACTCAACAAATAAGGCAGGAAACATGCAGGTACAGCCTGACAGAGAAGAAAACAACTATTACCGAGCAGCCGGAAGATTAGGTGCAGCTCATCCTCCACTGTAGAACCTGGAAAAAGGGGTCTTCCTGATGCCATTTCAAAAAATATGCAGCCAACACCCCTTTAGAGCGTGCAATAGAAAAAAAAAAAAAGAAATCAATTCATACAGGAGAAAACATCACCCACAGTCTTCTTTCCCTTAACATTTATCTGCTACACAGTCTCCCGCCCAGATTTCTCAGCTCCAGGCACACTAAGGCACCTCCTGGACATTTTCCTCGCCTGCCTGCACTCGGTTCCCCCTGCCTTTGGACTTCACCCTGATTAAAAGTCCTGGTCCTATTCTCCACTACCCTACAAAAGCATCCTTGCCTGCCCTCGCTCCAGACCAAAATGCCTTTCCTTACCACACACTCCACTCTGCACATCACAGCATTCTAACTCCAAGAGTTCTTACTTAGTGAATATTGTTTAATATTTTTCCTTGTAAGTGCTCACCTTTTGAATGTTCTGTGTACTTTGGCTCTATGACCAGGTTGTCAATTCTTTTTTAAAAACAGATTTTTATTGATATGTTTTGTTTATACATCACCTATATTTTCCCCTTCATCCTTCCCTATCCAAGAAAGCCATCCCTCACAACTGGAGACGCAGAGATAGAACCCTACCTTAAAAGAATTTACAATCTAGTTGAGATAAAAACAGCGGAACCAGGATAGCAATAAGATTTAAAATAATTGTTCAAGACCAGATAAAAACACTTTAAAAGTCAGAGGATGAATCTGTTTCATTCAATAAGTGTTGCAGACAATAAATTTTACAGAAGCTTGAGGAAGGTGAGATCCCCTGAGGCTGGATCATTCAGGAAGACTTGCAGAGGCTGTTCCAGGCAGGAGGAGGCATAGGAGCAGGCAGATTATCAGAAGCATGCTGCACTGTGGCAGGAGAGCATATGACATCTCCAAAGGGAAGTGAAGAAGCCAGCCTGAGTGGGGCAGAGGGCTCCCTTATGGAAGCGGGCAGAGGCAAGACTCAGAGGCTAAAGTTACACGGGAAAGGGGATGGATGGTGTTGTGAGGAGTGCTAATTAAATGGAATTACCTTTAATTTCATTAACATAATAACAAGGACACTGAACCTAACGGCCTGCAAATGAACATTCCTTCTGAGCCAGGCTGGTCTGCTAAGCTATGTGGGGGGTTGTGATCTGTATCCTCAACAAGGGGACTCACGCCACCAATGAAATGCACCGCATTTTTAAATACAAACTGTTACCACCACCAACCAGCCAGTCAAACGTGGTATAAGACATTATGTGTCTGAAGAAGAAGGTGGGCTGGCCACGTAAGAGCGCCCCCTTACAGAGCACTTCAAGGCTTACAAAATGCTTTTCACATACTACACGTCACTGGATCCTCACAGTAACCACGAGCCGGGAATTATCCTGCCCATTCAATGGCTGAGGAAACAGGCTCTGATGTTAAGTGTCTTGCTTAGGGGCACACAGCTGGGATCTCGAGTGGGATCAGAACAAAGTCTACCTGACTCCAAGTCAAACCACCTCTCCTATGAAACAACCCAAGAAGGAGGCTGGCACCCGCCTCCACGGTGCTAAGAGAACTCGCCAGAAGGCTGCCAACACCGGGGGCTGCTCCTCTGTGGAGGTCATGTGGAGAAAGCATGGACAAGAACAGCACAAGGGAATGAGACAGAGAGAGGGGGTGACCTGAACGGACGGAAGGAACGCCCGCACCAGTGAAATCCACCATGCCCACACACTCACCACATATCGATCTGTGTCGAGTACTCTGAGGAGCCCAGGAGAACGTCAGGTGGCCGGTACCAAAGCGTGACAACTTCATTTGAGTAGGTCTTTGTGGGAACTGACTTGGCTCTTGCTAAGCCTTTATAGGAAAAACAAAATGTGTAAGAAATATAGGGCTGGGGATTTAAAAAAAAAAAAACTTTATATTCCTACCTTGCAATCCCAGTTTCATAAGTGGGCTACTTTTGATGACTACTTATAGCTGTTCAAAACTCAACAGAAGCTGAAGCTGAAAAATGCCAACTCTTCCCACATCTAATGAAAATGCTATTTTAATGAAGTACCTCCTTCTTCATAGTGTCACCTTGATAATGACTTCCGAGATGGAATCATTACCACACCCCAATATGACAAGCACATGCTGAGATCTAGGGTTGATGGGCTGTTTTCATAAGCCTACTCTCCCCTCCTACCCTATTTGGAATTTCTTTTGCTGGACCCTTAAGATTATCAATTCACCAACCACTATCACTGTAAAGAAGTCTCAAGGCACTCCAAGTAATTTCTGAGAAGCAGTGACACAGAATTCCCTGATAAAGACAAGACCCACTGAGATAAACAAAAAAATTCCTTTCTTCACCTATTATTCAGGTAAAAAGGTTTTAGCTTACTCGGAAAGACACATGTCTCTTTCTAAAGGACTTCAGAGTCCATCAAAGTTGCATGAGCAAAAGGCATGCATCCCAGGGCTGTTTCTATGGATACCGCTCCTTCTGTAATATGAAATTCATGGCCACTGAGAAAAGTCAGGTGGAATTCACATCTGTTTCTCTGAACCTCCACTATAGGTGGTGCCATAGTGGATAGAGCGCCGGGCTTGGAGTCAACAAGACTGATCTTTCTTGAGTTCAAATCTGGCCTCAAATACTTACTACCTCTGTGACCCTGGGCAAGTTCCTTTACCCTGTTTGCCTCAGTTTCCTCAACTGTGAAATGAGCTGGCGAAGGAAATAGCAAACCATTCTAGTATCTCTGCCAAGAAAACTGATCAAAATATTACTATTAAATTATACAATTTTTACGTGTTTGGGAATGGAGTAATTTTAAAAGTTATTCGAAATGTAAAGACAGGTATGCATGCATATTACATGTGATTTTAAAGATGCCTAATTGTCTATCAAAAATATCAAGACTCTACTATCAAAAATACATACATGTGTATATGTGTGTACATATGTAAATGCTCAAAAATATTTCACTAACTCATTCAACTAAACCGGTCGTCAGAAATTTTCAACAATTTGAAACACAACCGTTTTCGTGCTATCTTGGTTTTATGGCTTTATCTAAATAGGACCATGAATCACAATCATGTAAATCATGTAACTGCCTATTTTAAGCTCCATCTCCGCCCCCATCTGGGGGGGGGGGGGGGCCAGAACCACCACCATGCTAGTGCTACATCCCCTCTCCTGTCTATGCTGCTGCTTTCCCGCTTAGCAAGAACAACCAGGGCTGCTCTCAGAAGCTCCCAGGTGAGCAAGCAGAATCTGCTGGAATACCAAAGGGTCAAATGTAAGGAACTGTCAGGGATGAGGGACAACTAGCCAGACGTCGGAGGTGGTGCCCCCACTGCCCCCCATGCTCTTTATCTCCATGTCCCTTCGGGCTCCCATGAGCTGTAGCAGCAGGCTTCCCAGCACGGCCCTGGCCAGGAGGGAACTGTGGGAGCTTTTACTGAGTAGGCTTGGTCAGGGGACCAGGGCATTAGCTCAATGTTCTGAACTCCAAGGCCTCGGGTGAGGATGGGGCAGCGATCGAGGCCGGAACAACTGGTGAGTCTTTCTTCTGACAGCCCCAAGCTGCTTCACCATAAATACAAGGCATTCTGAACAGATGGCCCCCTTTCCAGCACTCTGCCAGTCATCTCCCTTTTCCTCTTCTATCTCATAAACACCTTTATACAAGAGCTTCAACTTCCTCATCCTAAGCATCGTCACCAGGAATTCCACTGGGACAAGGGAAAGAAGAAGGGAGATCTTGATGAACTTTTCACTGATTACTGAGTAGTTTTCTATGAGTCACTGCTTCCTGTTAAGTGGAAATGAGAATTCCAAAGCTGAAGGAAGAGGGCTGAAGATGACTAGACAAGAAGCAATGTTTACCCAATGACTCCTGCTCACCTTGAACCTTCTCCCCTTCTCTTTACATGGTCACACACCCGAATTTCATTCAGATGATTAAGCAAGCAATAAATGGCCATACTATTGTAACTACTGAAATGCTCTTGAACCACAACCAAGATTCAACCTGTATTAAAGTACTTGCTGTATATAAAGCCAGCCAAGATGAGAAGGAAAACAGAAAGCTGAGAAATTTTTTTTACAGCAAGTTTCTCTGATAAAGGTTTCATTTCTCAAATTTATTGAGAATGGTCAAATTCATAAGAATACAAGTCATTTCCCAATTAATAAATGGTCAAAGGATATAAACAGGGAATTCTCAGAGGAAGAAACTAAAGTTATCTATAGTCACATGAAAAAATGTTCTAAAATCGCTTTTGATTAGAGAAATGCAATTAAAACAATCCTGAGGCACCCCTTCACACCTATCAGACTAACTAATGACAGAAAAGGAAAATGATAAATGTTGGTGGGGATGTGGGAAAATTGGGACAACAATGCACTGCTGTGAACTGTGAACTCCCAACTGTTCTGGAGAGCAATTGCCCCTGTGACCCAGTAATACCACTGTTAGGTTTATATCCCAAAGAGGTTTAAAAAGGGGGGGGAGGAATCTATTTGTACAAAAATATTTATAGCAGCTCTTTTTGTGGTGGCAAAGAATTGGAAAGTGAGAGGATGCTCATCAATCAGGGAATGGCTGAACAAGCTGTGGTATGTGACGATGATGGAATACCATTGTGCTCTTTACAAGAAACGATGAGCAGGATGGTTTCAGAAAAACCTGGAAAGACTTTCATGAACTGATGATGCAAAGTGAAGTGAGCAGAACCAGAACAGCGTACACAGTAACAATAACACTGAACGATGGTCGGCTGTGAATGACTCAGCTCTTCTCAGCAATATGGTGACCCAGGGCATTGCTAAAGAACTCACGATGAAGAACGCTATCCACCTCCAGAGAAAGAACTGTGGAGTCTGAATGCAGATCAGAACACACTACTTACTTTATTTTGTTTTTTTTTGAGGGGTGGGGGTGGGGGTGCAGGGGTCTGTGTTTTCTTTTAATACATAACCAATACGGAAATGTTTTGCATGATTGTACATGTATAACCTATATCAAACTTTTTGCTGTCTCGGAGAGGGTAAGGGGAGAGTAAGAGGGAAAGAATTTGGATCTCAAAAAATTTTTTTAAAGAATGTTCAAAATTATTTTTACATGTAATTGGCAAAAATATTATTTCAAAAAAGAAAGTCAATGTAGTTCAATTTTCAAAATGCTCTTTTACTTATTCTAGACCCTAGAACTGTACAACCACCCAAATTTAACAAAAAGTAGTCTTGATATCCTAGGTTGGTACTCTAAAACTAAATCTTTTAAAATAAATAAGGTGGCAGAAGAAAGAAGATACTGAATTTCATTTTATTTTTTGCTCTTAACTTCTTATTCACTAAGAGGAAAAAAGTGGGTGAGCATTTAATTGTGTAAATGATGGTGCAGAAAGCTAAATCAGAGTCATGGACCAGCAGGCAAACAAAACTGGTGCTCTCTCTGAGCAATTAACCCTATGCACAGTTTTAGGGTCACAGAATATCCGGACCCCTCCTCCCCCAAGATCCCAACTCTCAGATATCCTATCTTTTCAGTTACAGGGATATGATAGAAAGAAAACCATCAATGATTGTTCCTATATATAGGCGACAATTTAACTACTCTTATGATATTTATAAATACTTTATGTTTCATACCAAAATCTGCTAGCTTTAATTCTCCTTTCTCATTAATGAGGAGGTTCTGCGGTTTCAAGTCTCGATGAAGCACCTTCCTCCTGTGGCAGTAGGCCAAACCACGAAGAATCTGGTATAAAAAAAGCTAAAAAACAAAACAAAACAGAACATGCATACATACACATCCCAGATAAACAGAAATCAGTCTGATGGGCCAATATACATTCCTTTGATTAAATAAATGAGTAACTTTAAAGCAATCAGATTGTCTTGTATAGGGAAAACCCACATCCGAGGCTGAAAACCATTTGGCTTTGCCATGTTCTCAAATTCACAGTACTGTTTCTCGTGGTGTAAGAGCTTATTCACAAAAAGACAACATTAGACAACATTCCAAAATACAGCAATGAATATTTTAAATAATTTAAATATTTTAAACGTCTGCTCTTTGTTATGAGATGTAATTTAAAGTAATTAAGCTACACGTAATTTAGATATACCCCCCCAAACTGCTTGTGAAATTAAATGTGTTAAAAAATAGACCTAGGATCAAGGATGTAAGGGTTGGGGGACTCTGGGGTCAGGATGGGGGGTTGGGAGAGAACTCCTAAGAGGTCACAAAAACAGAAGCAAGAGAATGATGGAAAATAAGGTTTATAATTATAATGTGTAATTATGTTATATAAAGGAGCTGAGCTAGTAACATGCAGCTGATGCAACACAGAGCCCAAAGCTCTATAGCATATAATTATCCTCGAAGGTTGAAAAGTTTTGCAAATGCTCGCTTTAAAATTACTATCCTTACCAACCTTTCTGCTAAGAGAAATAAAGGTTCTGTTGCTAGATTCCGCCTCCCCACCCTCTCCCAATTTTCTTTAAGTCACTGTTGATAGCTTATACAGCAATCCAGTGCAACAAACATTTATCACTTATGCTGTGCTGGAAGCACAAAGACAAAACAAAAAACAAAATGAAAAGTTGCAGCCCTCAAGGAGCACTGTGTTAGGGAGGAGAAGGAAACAGAACATGTATACTAGTAAGTATTGTATAAGGAAAACTGGGCTGGGGGGAGAAAGAGAAGAAGGAGAGGGACAAGGAGAGACAGACAGAGAGAGAGGGGGGAGAGGGAAGAGGGAGAGAGACAGAGATACAGAGAGAACGAGAACACACATCATTAATGTGTAATAGTGAAGTATTTAGGGGTTGGGGAGGGTAAGAGAGGAACAAAAGTTTCATGGAGAAGGTGATTTCTGATTTGGGCCTTAATTAAAGGAAGACAAGGACTCTGACAGGTTGAGTTGAGGACATTTCTAGGCACAGACAAGGGTGTGCACACAAGAGGGGAGTACTGAGTTCAGAGAACGGAACAGCTTTCTGGCTGAAATGTAGCATTCAAGGGGCTGGAAAGGCAGGGCAGAAAGGAAGCAGCTTGTGGAAAGCCTCCAATGGCAGTCTGGGAGTTTGTATTTTATTTCTCTGGAAATGGAGAAGCATGGAAAAGTTTTTAGCAGGGGAACAACATGGTCCAATCTGGGCCTTAAGGGAATGGCAGCTCTGTGAAGAACAAATCAGACATGGGAAAAGACTAGAGGAAGGTAGGGAGACCAATCAGGAGGCCATTCCAGTAGTGTGGAGAAAATGATGAGGGCCTGACCTAATGAACAGCCAAGACAAAAGATGCTGTGAAGCGACAAGGGAGAAGAGGGCTCCCCAGTTACAAAGCTTAACTGACCGAGGGTTATGGTGCCTTCGATGGAAATGAGGAAGCCTACAGGAGGAGGAATAGTTAATGGTTCTGTTCTTTTTGTATAATTTTGAAGGTGAAAACAGAAGGAAAGTAAAAACCACAAATCTCTATCACAACCCAAACAAAACCCACAGGGAGGAGGGAAACAATTCTGTTGGAATGCACAGGAAGCCCAACTGCATTTGGATGCTCACCAAACCCCACTGCCACTCTATGTTCTGAGCTATCTTTTACTAGCTCAGATTGATTTTATTTTGCAAATACTATTTTTTGCTAAATTTACTAATAAAAATAGCAAATGAAGAATCAATTTAAAGTTCCCACCTGAAGAACTGAGAATGAGTCAAATGCAGCCATGGTACCACCTATGTGCACAAGGGCCTCATAGCAAACGGTGGCTGAATGGACTTGCGTGGGCCCATACACATTTTAAGAAGTTTTGATCCAAGTTTTTTTTTTTTGAAGAATAACCACTTTCTTTCACTCACTTCACCATTCTTTCCTGAGTTTTGAACTCCATTAGTATTGTCCCAAATATGATATCACACAGTGTTCCTTTCATCCTCAGATTTACAGATGACAGAACTGAGATGGGTGGGATGGTTAAGTGACATTTCCCACTGACTATGTACAGCCTGGAGGTGAAGCTGGAATGAGACACCATGCACGCTGATCTCACCACTGTCGCTATCCTTATGTAATAGATCCCAATCACCTTTTACTGCTCACCATCTAAAGGAACCCTTCAGTGAAATTCACCGGGGTTGGTTTTCTTTTTTTCCCCTTCTTTTATGTGTTTATTTTTAACGTCCATTTCACAGGGCGGCAGTGATACCAAGGAGAAGGGCACTTCCTTTCTAACAGCTTTGGCAACGTTCCCGTGGGCTTACCGCACTCACCTTCACATTGTGCATACTCATGATGTTGCCACAGTCGTCCATGTACTGTTTCAAATCTTTGTCCTACAAGAACAGAGCAGCAGAACTTAGTACGTGACACACAATGCTCAAAATCCAAGTTCTTTCTAAGTATTCAATTTCAAATAGAACGAGCTATTCTTCAGGCAAGGCTACCAGAAGCTCAGCACCTGGAAAGGCAAGTGCTTCTGAAAGCTGCATCACCACACTCGTGTCCCGCTGGAATCAGGGGCTCCTCTACCTAGGGCTCTAGACTCCAATTCTAAACCTAACCAGCATCCTGCTGTTCCCTCCTTTCCCCTCCCAAACAATCACATGCTTCTCTCAATCATCTGCCCGGGCACAAACACCTATCACGTGACATCTCTTCCGATGCTCTCATCTCTATCTGGCTTAGTCATGCCCCTTCCTCAGCATCCCTTTCCTAAGGCCTTTTGGGGCGTCTATCTATTCTACGGAAAATAAACAACCCGAGTCAGACACAACTGGAAGACTACACAAGCACAACAAAAACATCCTTGATTTTTTTCTTTAAATATTCCTTTCATCTTCTCTTCCCAACTGAAGCTTTCCCCTCCTCCTTTGATTCAGCCCATTCTAAACAGGTTGCTCTTTCTCCCACTCCACTCACTTCCATGGCCAGAGGAAAGGGTTGTCCTAATTCCTTGTACCCAAATTTGCTTCCATGCCATTGTTTTTCCCAACACCCCCCAATTTCTCTTTTAAGGCTCTTGCCCTCCATCCACCTTCTTCTTCATTCTCAATGATATTCAGTAATCTTTTTACTCATCTTCAATTGGTATACTCAGATCCCAACAGCAGCTGTTCAAAATGTTTTCCACTACCAAGACAACAATCTCATCTCTGACATTCCCATTATCAGCCAGTGATCTCCTTTTCTACTTTATTGAAAAGATCAAGACCACTAAACCGCCAATTCCTCCACCTTTCTCCTTTCTACCTCAAACCCAGCCTTCTCCTTTCTGAGGAGACCATCTATCTGGACTGCTGTCTGGGACGTGCTTGATCAACAAACCCCTCTCACTCCTGAATCTTTAGAATCTCTCAACAACTGCTCCTCTCTCATCTACTTACAAACATACACTCAAGGCTACTCTATCCTAAAGCACCTTCCTTTGACCTGCTACCTCTCTGGGGTGCAGCTCCATCTTTCTCCTATTTACTGTCAAACTTTGGAAAGTAGGCATTTCTGCTCCTTCAGGGCATGGCCTAGTTTTTCATGGGTCTCTGTATTCCTAGTGACTCGCACACCAGGTGCTCAATAACTACTGTAGAAGTGAATTATTGCAAGCTCTCCAGTTCAAAATGGCAAGGCAGGTCACCTAACTCTAGCACATGCCTGCACAACATATGGCCCTCAGGCCAGTTAAGGCCCATCAAAGTGGCCCTCAGGTGGCATGTTGTATAGGCCTGTTTTACGTCCTCTACATTTTTTGAGGGTCACCAGAAATCCTTTTGCAGGCCTGCTCTAGCCCTGTGGTCTTGGCTCTTCCTTTCCTAGTGACTTACTGACTCCAGGAGCCTCGGTTGTGCCCTTGGTTAAGTCATCTGTTATACTTCCTTCTTGTTTGGTAACCCACAATTGGATTTTCTGCTGCCTGCTTACTTCATTATCTCTGACCATCCCTTTAAGACTCTGGCTTTCCTGGGTCCCCGCCCCTGCTCCTCTCAGGCAACAAATGGCCCTCCTTCCTCATCCCACCTAGAAGAGACCTTTCAGGCGGGATGGGGCATGTGTATCTAGCTGCTCCACCTTTTGTATTTGCCTCTTGCTTCCACCAAAACCATCAGCCTTCTCTACTCCTCCAGGGCAGCTCTGCTGACCATTCCTCTGTCTCCTGCCTCGGCTTCTCCTTTGGCCTTCTCTGCCACATTCTAAGGTTCCTCTTCCTCTCATCCCTAAACCTAAGTACTAGGGAAGGCCAGTTCTTGGCTCTGCTCTGTTTTCAGAACAGAAATTCCTCAGAATTTCTCAGTTGCTCCCATGGCTTAAACTATCGATTCAATTCAATCAACATTTATTCCCTGCCTCCTTATGTAAGCACTGCGCTTAGAAAGACAGAACCAAAATACAACAGTCCCTGTCCTCACTGAACTTAAACTCTACTCAGAGAATGAGTACTTCATACAAACAGAGTATTCAAAAACTTTTACCTTTAGACCTGGTCTTTCTCAAATACTCTTAAATTTAACCTGTTCCAAAACAGAACTCATCATTTTTCTTCCAAATGCCACATTTCAATCTGACTTTCCCTAATCCTATCTGTTTTCCTATGACTCAGGTTCACTCTTTTCTGATTCCTCACTTGCTATCATTCCACCTCTCCAGTCAGTAAGCATTCACTAAGAGCCCCCGTGTCCAGCCTTCCCCTACCCACTTCCATTACTGCCATTCAGGTGAGCTCTGCTGCTCAGCCTGGCAGAACGCCCTGCCGCCTGTCTCTGCTTTAACCCACCTTCTGTTGGCCTCATCTTCCTAAAGCAAAACTTGGATTGTTCAAAAACTCAAATGTCTCTTCATTCCCTTGGCTTGAACCTAAAGCCTTCTACAGTCTAGCCCCGACTCACTTTCCAGACTCATCCCCACTCTTTCCTTCACAAGGCCTCATCCTAGAGCCAAATACACGGTGGGCTTTTCTAGCCTCGATGCATTTTTTTTCATGACAGTCCCTTTTACACAGATGCCATCTGTCAGAATCCTGCCCAGCTTGATAGGGCCTAGCTGAAATCCCAGCCAAAAGTCATCTTTGCTATGCTTCCAAGCACTGTGTTTTTACAAACTCTTGTGGCTGTTCACCATCTCTCCCTTGTTGCTAAGAGTTATTTGGATAAAGGCATGCTCTTTCCCCAAGGAGGCAGGTATTGTGCTCCCCAGGATAGACTGAAATGTTAGATGATGATATGAGGGAGCTTCTTTTCCTTTGTCATACATATACTTAGTAGTAGGATAAAAGCTGCATGCTGAGTGGGACTAAACATATTCAAATTTAATTCAGTTTTAGGTTTTGAGGCTACAGATTCTTTTAAATAAGTACCATTGCATTTCTATGGCTGAAATAGAAATATGTCCGGTCACTATGAAAAGCTCACTAATGACCCACAGAATAGGCAGAAAGGGACTCATGTCCAATGACCCTCAATATTGTGCCTTTTCTGTCATAAAGCTAAAGGAGAACTTTTCATTTCGGGCAAAATGGCACTTATCAACATCAACCACTTCAATGAAAATGATCATTCACATGCTGAAAATAAATGGATATATGAATACTTTCACTGCACACACTGGATATAATGTTCTAGATAAGGCCTGACCAGGAGAGAGCAGGAGAGCGTGCTAGGCTTCTCAACATAGACCAAGCCTGCATTTTTTTTCCTTGGCTGCCATATCATATTGATGACTCACACTGATATCAATCAGTCCCCTAACATTTCTGGCTATGAGTCAAACTGCCGTCACTTTAGGAGCACCTCTGAGCCTTCGGCAACTCTCTGAGGCTTGTCTACTAAGGTTACCGACGGCTTGTGATCTTCACCAGTGGAAGGAAGACGTTCCTACAAGGACAACCACGACTGGAACTTGACACTGAACTGAACTGCTAAAGTCCAAAAGAAGCCTTCTGTAGACAACAGTATGGATGTATGTATGTACATTTTTTTTTTTTTGGAAACGACAACAATTGTTGTGCCGTCTGATTTAGTTGTGACCAGACAAACCAAAAAAATGAAAGACAAAGAAAATTGGCCATTGCCAAGTACCAGACCACAGCATCAATCCCTACACTTCCCAATGCAGTCAAATTGTCTACAACAAAGATCTAACTGCAGCTGGGGCAGAGTGTGAGGCTGCAAGGACCGTGTGACTTTAGACCTGTTAGGGGGCTTCGAACTCCTCTATTATGAACCCCTCATAGTAAAGGTGAGGAAAGAGATCTCCAAGAGTTCTACTCTTCTACCAAGGGACTTGTCCAAGGGTACTAAGAAGCAAAGCCAGGATTAGAACCTTGGTGCTCAGTGGACAGTAACTCAGTCATCTTTCTAGTATTCACGCTACAATAAAAAGTGGGCAATTCTTTCCTTGAAACTAGACTCCTCAATCACTTCGACCCTTTTTTTGGGGGAATGGCGGTAGGGGGGAGATACACATGAAGTAATAACATGGAAAGGAGTTAAAACACTTGTAGAGCATCCCCATTCCTACAAACCCATGTCTATATACATAATGGCATGGAAACACAGCAAAGGTTCCTAGAATTTCTAACCATTAAAAAAAAAAAACATACCTGAAATACCATTTTGAGGCTAATGCTTACCAAATACTCAAAGACTAGAGCTAATTTTTGTTTTTACCTCTTGTGGTGTTACCCATTTCTCCCTTGTTGGTTAGAGTTATTTGGATAAACGCACGTTCTCTCCTTGAGGGAGGGCGGGTATTATGTCTTATTCATATTTGCACTCCCTGCTCCCCAGGATGGACTGAATGAAATGTTTGATGACAATGTGCAGGAGCTTCTTTTCCTATGTGATACATTTGGTAGTAGAATAAAAGCTGAATTAAAGTAGGATAAAATTTAAAAAAATAGTGCTTACCAAGTACTCAAAGACTAGAGTCAAGGATTTCTCTGTGTGAACGATGTCATGTAATGTAACAATGTTGGCGTGCTTTAGATCCTTTAATAATGAAACTAGGAAAAAGATAAAGAAAATGAATTAAAATCTATGTAGGATTAAATTTTTCAAAAAATTAACAATAGGCTATCAAAACCTGATTTAAAATAGAATTTACTAGAAGTGAATATAGCCTCTAAAAAAAAAAAAAGGCACCTTCACCTAAACAATACGATTTTGACTTCAAAACACTACAATCCCATATTCAAGAGTGCTTGGGTACAGTCATGGAATGAACTTGCGAACTACATTGTCATAAGATTTAATAAAATATACTTATTTAGACATTTGTTTTCAGAAACAATTTTCTAAAGGCTTAGAATATGACCTTTAAGTTGTTTCCTCTTTTTGCATCTTTTCATTCTCAAAATATGAAATCTGTACGTCATGAGGCTGCAGGAGCCCAGTTCTAAGAAGCATTTCCAAGGATTCATTTCTCATGATGAAGAACGCCATCTTACCTTCTCTTATGGCTGTACATGGAGCTCCCTCTTCATGCTCCAAGCGGATTTCCTTTAATGCTACCAAGTTCTCCGTCAATTTGCTTCTTCCTTTATATACAGTTGCATAGGTCCCCTAGGATCACATTCAAAAAGAAAATCCGTAAAATTGTATCCATGCCATACAGACTGGAAAAGGCCTCTAAGGGTATTCAGAGGCTAGATTTCCTTCTTCACAGAAAACACCAGTGTGATCACCCTTTGTTTTCCTAATGAGCCACGGAGATGTGTTGAGTCCCAGCTGCAGCGCTTCTGTACCCTCCTAATTCTATGTTAATTGTCCACTTAAATCAAACACATGCTACATGAGCTTTTTAATTTTTAGTTTCTGGCTCTCTTAAAGTGTTACCACCAACTAAGTGCCCACTTTTCTTTGATTTACTTGCCATGAGAGGTCAGGTTTTTCTGAAATTGGCCATTCATGGTGGAAAGTTCCAGGTAACCATGGTCAGGATTTACGTTTTCTAATTTCAATAATAGTCAGTTACTTTGTTTATGTCCCAATGACTTGTGCTTTTATTATTCAGGACACCATCTTAAATCTCAAGGGTTTAGAGTCATACTATTTGTTATTCCTCACATGCTGGCAAAGAGAACACTTTCATTAGAATTTCTAATTCAACTAATAAAAAAATTTTATATCTAAGTCAGCAGTACTTTGAAATTTCAGTGAAGACTAATGAGAATGCCAACTATTACCCCATTCTGGGGTCTATTTTTCAACCTTATAAATTTCTTCTCTTTAAGTAAAAATAATTTCACATTTAAGTATCACAAAGCATCTATCATCGAGCAAAGGAATGACAATGTACATTCTTTTAACAAAGAGGGATTTTTTTAGGGTGATAAAAACAGAATGCTAATAGTTTTTTCTTTTACAACATACAGTGTATGGCTAAATAGACTAGTGTACTCATCAATGTGATGGATACTACATCACCACAGAGAATGAAAATGTGAGGAATATACAGAAATATGTGGACCTAAACAGAATAATGCAAAGGAAAAGGTCTATTTTTTGCAAAATCTGTCTAAGTACGTATGTAGAAATGAGGAATCTTAAGAATCAGGAGGGGGTACAAAGTGACTTAATATAGCTAAGTTATCTCATACTTTTATGGTAAAGTATGCTTTTTATTGCAAAAAACAATCAGAGAAAAGAAGAAAGTTGTATGTTAATTCCTTACCTCTCCGAGCTTTTCCAATTTAATATAGGTCTCCATTTTCCCAAATCCAATCTCCGACTACAATTAAAGCAGAAACATGAATTTCAACATTTCTTTTTAAAACATGATATTCTCTGCTGCCTCTGATAATCTGTTACGCCGACAATGAGCACAGCACTCTAGTTTGATTTAATTTGCTGGGCAGCTATTTACAAGGTTAAATTCAACAGGCATGGAAATATTAAAGAGGTCGAATCAGATTAAATCACTGTTAAAACTGTCACCCCACATTTTATATAAAATGGTGCCTAAATAACATTCTTCAGTCAACTCAAAATTATATACTCTTTCCAGATGCTGCTGTTTGGAGAAATGCAAATGGTCTTCAAGATAATGAGGTCTTTGCAAAGACAAATGCCTCAGCCTGCTGTTTTGACTATAATGCGGAGCACAAGGAAAGCACTCCCCCCCTGCCTACCACCCTGCTCATTATTTTCATGAGAGGGAAATTCCCAGCAACGAGAAGGAAAGAGCTACAATGTTGATACTGACAGCTATGGAGCACAACCACTACTGAAGAGCATCCTTTGGAGCTGCTCAGAAAACAGGAGATGAAGAATGTGAGACTAATTCTAGAAAAAACCATATGCAGCAATTGTATGGAAAGAATACACAAGCTTTTAAAAGCCCTTTACCTTTTCTCCCATTCTTTTACTTGGCCCAATTTTTTCAAGTATGTGGATTTAGGAAAGGGGGTACCTAGATATACCCTTGGTGGTCAAGTATAATAGGCTAGATATCTGCTACGTGGAGGAACCCAAAGCAGCTGACGTAGAAAGCTTCAAGTGCAGGAAGAAAGAAGGCTCTAAGAGCTGGGAAGTCCTACAGAAAGTGTGGAAAGAGAAAAAATGTGGATAAACAGAAGAAAGGAAAAAGACACCATACCCTGATGGCAACATGCCATTATCCACGAAAGGCAATAATTCTATTTTTCCAGGGAAAGGGATGGATGATGGGGGGCAGCGAGGGAGGGTTAAGAGATTTCCTGAAACCTGACCATTGAGAAGGACTTTCAACAGCCTTCTAGCAACTGCTCTTGATTAACAGAAGAGGCACTGGTGGTGATCTATGAAGGGAGCCCATTAGACAGCTTTATTGTGTTGCTTCTTTTATATAAAAATAAAGGAGCGAGGGAGGAAATAACTGTTCCTTAAACTGCCATATTGTTTCTCAAAGGAATATAAACCAGGCCAGGTTGTCGAGGTCATCATTTGCAATCTCTTTGGTTCTCTAGAGATGGAAAAAAATCACTTTATCTAATGGTCAAGAATGATAGTGCATCATCTCTGGAGGATAACCAATATAATGCTACACACAGAGCATTTCTTTATCCTCATACCAGCTTCCTGTACTCTCTCAGCAGAGGACTTCATCTCAGACTTTCTTGAGAAAAGAAAAGGCATAGGCTATAAGCACGCTCTTCACCCCTACTTTCTACATCTCAAAAGCCCTGGACATCACCTCCTTCTGTCCTTGTGTCCAGTCTCTGATGGAGAGGAGACCTTTTCCTCATCAAAGACTCGTGCTCTACTGGGCCACTTCTCTCAACCCCTCTCAACGTTTCTAGCTGACTGTCTCCACAAATCATCCTCTTGCCCCACATAGTCGATCTCTCCCTAGCCACAGTAGCTCATGCCCTGATGCCTACAAACATATGCCAGTGCCCTCCCCCAATGACCCTGCCTCTCCATGCTCATCCGATGGCTGTCCTCCATCTCACTGCTTACACCAGCTCTCCTTTCACTCACTTCTCAGCCCCCTGAAAATCTGGTTTTCAGTATCTTCCTTCCACTGAAACTGCTCTTTCCAAACCTACCATCATTGGTAGCTCAACTGTCACAGCCAGTGGCTTTTTCTCAGGCCTGATTCTCTGCCCCTGGTAGAGCAGCTCCCTCTGCCACCGAGACACTCCCTCCCCTCTCAGACCTCTGAATCAATATGTCCGGAATTCAATAAATATATCTCTCTTCAAATAATCATTAAAAAACGTCTGCCTTCCTCTTTGGCATAGCAATACAGAGTACTGAAAAAATTGACATGGTTATGGGTCTTTCCAGGGTCACAAAGCATATAAACAGGATGTTGAGAAATGCCACATGCTAGAAAAAGTTATCTTGCTTTTCATTAAATTTCAATCCTATTGCAAACAGCCCTTTGTCATGAGGCTCAATGTCTTTCCTTTACAAAGCTGTCATAATAGGGCATATCTGTTGCAGAAAAAAAATATTCACAGTCTAATTTAATGTTTATACATCCACTTAGAGAAACAGAACATGAACGCACAACACAAAAATGACTTTTGTAAAATTTCAAATTAAAAAATAATTTCCAATACTACTGACTTTCTAGATTATAGTACTATTTAACTGCTAATATGGCTGTCAATCATGCTTCGACCCCACTGAAAACCATACCACGTACTCCATCACTCTTCTATAGCAAAGTCTTATGAATCATAAATACAAACAGTGCATTTGTTTCACCCTTAGAAAAATAAACTGCTAAAGCCAATTTATCTAATAATAAATCTATTAACTGGAGATTACTGTTGTACATGATGTTAGACAGCATAGATCCTGAAACAGTTAACTCTGCTAATCAATAAAGTGAAATTAGATGTAATAGATAACTCCTTCCCATCGTGGCAAAGGTTTTTCATTTCAGCTGACACGAAAGGCATCAAACGCAGCCTACCACACAGGTAAGCCAGGTGATCTGATTTGGAATAGCTCTTGTGCATAGGGGCATATTTTGTGCATGTTCTATAGATGTATACAAACATATCCTGACTCCCAGTTTGTTGGTAATTTTATGCAGCAAGCATGCCATTTTAAAAAAATTCTGTACTATCATGAGTCTACCTGTCATGCTTATCACTACAGAATGCAGGTGCCTGCTTCACACGTGCGTGCTCTTAATTTTCCCAGAATAGAAAAAAAGGCCTTGTGAGTTGCTTTCAATAAATGTACTAAAAATTAACTGGGAAATAGCAGAAAGCAACAAGGATCAGTAGAAAACTAGCCAGATTTGATCACTTAATATGAGAAAAAACAGGAAAGAATAAAGCCTTCTTAGTAACCGGAAGCTTAGAGACTTTTCTGGGCAAGTACTTTGAATAACTATGTACTTAAAATATCACAGGCCCTCAGTCTAATACAAACTGACTAATTAAATGCTGGAGTCTGCTTTAAAAAAAAAATACAGATTTTCATGTCTATAAGGCAGAAATGTCACTGATGCCTAATGACAAATATATCCAACAAGTGAATACATACAGTTCCTTTGCTAACCAGAAGAACTAATCAAAATACTCAAAATAACAAAGAAGAGTTAGTCCTATTTCCAGCCCCCTCATGGTGGAATTCAGTGACATCATTAAAATTTGCTGACAAACCACAAAAATGGAGAGTGAATACTGTACTGTAATCATAATGCTGAATTTAGATTTGAACAGTGGGTTATTAAATGAAGTGAGTGGCGCTTTCACATACCTCCTCCCCAACCACAAAATAGGAAAGACAAAGGATCTCGCTGGTTTATAAAACCCAGCAACATGACTGGGTTAGCTGTCAGACTTCATTTAAGGAGTAAAGAATAAAGCCTTGTAGGTGAAAAACCTTCCCATTTTCAAAAGTTTAATAAACCAATGTATTTATGAAAGCCTGAAATGCAAATTTGGATGAGTATGGTTATTCTCTCCATGTTATCTGTTCAATAGGACAAAACCAACAACAAGAGATGGAATGTCCAACTTACTAACATTCTCTCCTTAGAATATTCAAGAGACAGACCAAGGCTAAAAAAATGTCATTCTTAATGAGCACTAAACAGGAGCACTGGTATGCGCAACTGCAGTTCTGCCCAACATGACAGAAACAGCTCCATTCATTACTTGTGCCTATATGTCTCACAAAATTTTGCTTTTAAAACTATTCCCAAACCCCCAAACACGATACCAGCTCAGCACCATTAGCCTTCTTGTGGCTCAGTCCAACATGTTTCATTAAGTAAAAAACAGGGGAGAGTTCTTGATTTCGTGGGGAAACTACACCCGCACAGTGGAAATAGTCCATAAAGAAGTAAGATTAGTATTATACCATATTGTGAATACAGATGAACTTGAATGATGCAGTTTAAAATCAGTTCAGAGAGACAGTTTTCCAAACCAAGTTAAGTAGAAGCATTCTATGACCTTCTTGGAGAAATGACCAAAGCTGTTGACATGTTGTCATTGTCCCTTCCCCAATTCTGTGCACTCGGTGGGAAAATTAAGTGTTAAGCAACTCCTGCATTTGGTGTTTCATGCTCATGTCAGAAATGTGGTGTATATTTATGTATTATGGGAGGAATTTTGCTGTTAGATACTTCCTCTTTCTCCATGGCAAATCAAAGGAAGTAACTAGCTATAATAGTGTTCTTTTTCTTTTTTTCTTTTTTCTTTTAAGTAACAAGGAAAATGGCTACAGGTATTGAAAACACAATCATCCCTGGTCTAGAGCAGTTACCTCCAAAGTGAAGTGTGCAAGATATTCCACTGGACTCTGGGAAGAAAATATCAGAATTTCTATTTTGATATATTTTTATCTTAAAATAGAAATTAAGTTGTACGAATAAAATTTAATAGAGTTGATACTGGTGCCCTCACTTGGTCTATTAATCAAATGGACATATGTCACATCTGGTATGTGACAAGTCCTGAGGGAAAAGTTGGAACTGTACCATCCTGTGGGGGTGATGGCATATCATTACTAAAGTTTACTTGTGTCAAGTCAATTTATGGATAATTAGTTTTAACTGAACTAACCCTCCCAAAGTAGAGACATGGCTTAAAAAGATTCTTGCAAAGATACCACGGATATGAGATAATGTTAATAATGTGAATTTCAGCAAACAAAAAGGAAAATGACAGTGTTGACACCTCTCCTAGTATGGATTTTTTGCCAACCACGTTACCAAGTAAAAACAATAACAACTTAATTAGACCCGACTGAAGGCCTTCCCAAAATGGAAATGAACAACACTACTTAAAATATGGATTTACAGACAGTAACAATGAACCTCACCCTTTTTGTATGGTGTGCCTTGAACACTGGCTAAGGATAGCATAAAACCATCATGATTATTAGCAAGATGTTTGAAAATTAAGCTTTTGTTGCTAAATAATGATGTGTTTTCTATAAAAACCTTATACCTATACGCTTGAAAAACCTGGAAACATAATTTTTCTACCTATTTAAGAATCTTCCAAATGAAGAGTTAATTGATGGGTTTTGAACCCATTTGTTAAAAATAAAAAACATAACTGTCAATCAGTTTGCAAAAACCACTAAATGACACAAAGGAAGATGGAAATTTATCAGCTCAGTTTACATATGCATATCTAGATGGAGGGGTGTAAAGAGAGTAAAAAGGGGAAATCAAGAGAAATATACTTGGATTAAAAAAATCAACTGTAAAATTATAAGGAAAAAACCCCACAACTGAAGGTTTTTCTGGACTTCAAGCATGGGAAATAGTAGCCAGGCAAGCTAACACACGCATTAAGAGAGGCACTGTCCAAAACCAGAGAAGTGACGGCTCTTCCATATCTAGGCACAATATTTTAGGAAGATCATAATAAGCTCGAGGTGTCCAGAAGGTTCTCTGGAAGGTCAACTATGAGTTCAAGTCACATAAGGACCTATAAAAAAAATTGGGGTTATTTAGCCTGGAAAAAGAGACGTGGCATGATATCTGTTTTTGAATATCTGAATTCCAAGAACAGGGAATTGGCTTGTTCTGGCTGGCCCAGAGGGAAGCACAAGGAACAATTAGGGATAAACAACGTGTGTCAAGAGGCAAACTTGGCCTGGAAATAAGGAAAAGCTTCCTAGTACCATCTGCCTGAAAAGGGAGGGCAGGAGGGCATTCTCCTCTGCAAGTGGAGATGCCTAAGCACAAGTGGGACAGATCAATGACCCATCTGGGCTCTGCTCCAGCAGTCATTTTTTTTCAGGTTCAGGTTTGGACCAGACTACTTCTGAGGTCCCTTCCAAACCTAAAGTCCTGTGATCAAGTTTCATTACTTTAGAGTCACACTTTTCACACCTGGCACTACCTGGCATTCATTAGTTTATAGGCACACTTTTCATACCTGGCATCCACTAGATACGAGATGGAATTACGGCCGATGCTTCATTTTCATTCAAGACCCCTCTGCCTATACTTTCTGACGGGCCCTTGGTTTGACACTTGAAAAAAATGTTCACTTCCATTTCTTGTCAAGAGTAACAAGCATTTATCTGGCCTATCCACCATAAATGTCTATTAACTGAGACACCAATACCAAATAATTGATGAATTACAAGATCCTGAAGTCCCTTCAGAAAAATAAGACATATTTGTGAGCACGGTTATTTTTTTTAAATCATATTAAGATACTCTGAAAATGAACAATTATGTATTTGTGGCAATTATTAGTCAAGATATTTGATTGATAAAATACTCCATTCTTTAATCATCCCATGTAATGCAGCTGCATGTAGTTTCTATGACATACCATGTTTTAAATGGCAAAGTGTGGTGGAAAGAAAAAATACAGGCCACATGGGTCAGATTAATTTTTCCTTAAAAGGTACTGAAATCACCAAGACTCACCTATAGCTTCTTGGTGGCCTAAGTACAAAAGCCAGACCACAAGAAGGCAAGAGGTCTCCTTGAGGCCTGACTGGTGTGCCAACATGGCTGCCTGAGAGCCAGAGAAGATTCACTCAACTAAATCAATGCAGCATATCCCTGCTGAGTATACCTCCCATGCTACGGTTAAGTAAACAATGATCTGAGCCATTCTGGCTTCCATCAAGCCTGTCCTCTAACACAAGATATATCTAATTTCATAGGAGCGTGTGATTTTTTTAAAAGTTGCCTTTTCAAAACAAGAAAACACGTCCACACACATTTTAGCCCTTGAGCCTTGCACTTTATACGTTCACAACTCAGCTTATGTAGAATCACATGATATAATACTAAAGCTGTCAATATGTACTGATCCTAACCAATAAACCACAGGAGAAAGGCAATACTAATTCTTTTAAAATTAATTTAATACTCAAAGTCTTTTAAAGCAGTTTATGAAAAATTCCAGTTGTACACTGTAACCCTTTAGCCATAAACCTAAGATTCAGTTAGCACAATCTTGGACATTGAGGTCCTAAGACATTACACAACACTGCGCATCCTCACAAACCAAAACACAGCCGGCAAACTTCATTTTAGGTCCCAAAGCTATGACATTCAATTTAAAGCAAGGAAAGGGAAACAACCAACCATGCCTCAGGCAAACTAAAGTTCCATCCTCAATACACTGAACATTCATTAGAGGGCACTGTTTTCCTTAATTTCATCACAGAACAAGAAAGAAGCTGCAAATGAAAAGTTTTAAGTCTTTCATTTATATTCGGCATGAAGCTAGAGCAAATCATACTAATGTTCTAAATCTATCGTTTTAGTAGTCTAAGTTAAAGCCTATTAAAATTACTCAGAACTCTTGATCTTGGACAAAGTCCCTGGTACCAGAGGCACAGAAGTTCCAGCCCTGTGTTTTCACCTGCTATTTGAGTTCTGTCAGCACCACACTGTTAAACCTTGAGTATTTTAATAAAGAACATTTTCTCCTAGGAAATGTCCTCCCAATTCCACATTCCAGTGCCCTCCACATGATCCACCCTTCTGCTTCTCAAAGAAGGGGCTTGGACTTTCTGCTAGCCAACACCTACTCCTCCACTCAGGCTGCCCAGGATTCATTCCCCTTTTTAAGCTTCCTTTCTCTCTCCCTGATTTTCCATCTCTCCTGATCCACGGACTCCTTGCTTGCTGCCCAGAAACAAGTGCAAATCTTTTTCCTTGAAAAAGCTTCCTGCTACCCCCACCAAAGAACGGAAGCTTCTGGAAGCAGGGACTGTTTCATTTTGGTCAGCAGATCAACACTGATTAAGTGCCTACTATGTGCCAAGCACTGTGCTAAGAGCTGGGGATATAAAGGCCACCCTTGCCTGCAAGGAGTTAACAGTCTAACGAGGGAAGACAACAGCTGGGGAAAAAAGGGGGGGGAGGATACAAAGTGTCTCACACAGAGCAAATGTGAGGCAAATATTTGTTCATTGATCCTATTTCACTTTTCTTTTTCACAGTCGAATTTCCAGAAAACTCAGGTCCACTTAATTGGCTTCCTCTCTGCTTCTGGTGATTGGGTGTCCACCTCCAAATGGAAACGGCTCTCTCAAAGGTTCCTAGTGATTCTTTCTGGCTAACCCCAGCTGCTTTTTCCTGGGTCCTCAATCTTCAGGACATCTCTGCAGCATTCTGTGCTGTTGAAGACACTATCTCTGTCTTGGCTCTCCTTTCCTTGCCTGACCTATTGCTCTGGACCAGATTACCATTCACATTCATGTCCTAGCCATAGCCAACACCAAGGTTCTGGGGGAACCCTCTCGTCTTCCCTCTGTGTGCTGGTTCTCATCGACTCTCAAAAGAATGCAACCATCACTTCTAAGCTGACGACTCCCAAACATACAGACTCACACTTCGTCTTTTATCCCGAGTGCCAGTTCTGCCCCCTGAGGCTCCTCACAGATACCTCAAACTCTATATAGCCAATACAAAACCACACTGTCACATCCATTTTCCTGTTTCAGTCATGGACACCATAATTCTTCCAGCCATCGAGGACACCACCTAAGAGGGAGCTCAGGGCCTATGCAGGCTGTCTCATGCCTACAATGTTCTCTCTCCTTACCTCAGGACTCTGACACCTCATAGCAGGCATTTAACAGATGCTTGACAACTGACTGACCTCTCAACCTATGATTTACAAGGTCTTTTTAAATTTTAAATACTATGATCACAAAAAAACTATAAAGTCAAATAAGCATCACCTTTACAGCAACTCTGAATTATAACTACTTAGCATAAAGGAAACCCGACCATGTGGCATTTACAGACATACTGTGGCACTTAGAGACATTCTGTTCTTTAGTTAATGCCTCTCTAACAAGCTGGTAATCACAAAATCTTAAAAACAGTCCAAGATGCATACTGATGCAAAACTCCAAAGATCGCCACCCACCTGGGCCTTAGAGGGTGGTCTTAGAAAGTTTCAGTACTCTGTGGCCAGCAGAGTCCAGTAAGAGGACCATAGTTGAAGTCTTTCCAGACCGTGAGGAGTGCTAGGAGGCTGTGCTTATGTTTTCTGCTGAACCATTTTGGATGGCATTTCAGTTTAAGCAGATCATACTGGAAAATTGGGAACATTCTTCCTTTATCCTGAAATGTTTGTGAAACAACCTGAGTTTGCAACCTCAGCCAATGACCCAGAACTCGACTCAGTTTAGCTCAGCAAGCTCTTAAAAGAATCTGCTATGGAAAGGTACAAATAAAAAAGCAGAGCATCTCTGCTCAGACAGAACGAACGTAAGCTCCTTGTGGCTAAGATCATTTTTCCTTCCTTTTTTTTTCACCCTCATAGCTTCAAATAGTCCACAGGAAACACTTGATTTTGTTGTCGTTTTTGAACAAAGAAGTTTAATTCTCCCAGGAAGATACACTATGCACACAATTAAAAAGTGCTTGCCTTGATTGCATTGGCAGAACAGATGTGGAAAGATGTCAGGCTGACCGCCATTTAACACCCACATTAAGTTCCAGGATGTCTCTTTGCCCTGTATCTCTAAGAGACTGAGGGTAATTACAAACTACTAAGTTCAAGAGCAAGAGATTTAGTAAAATATAGCGGTAATGATAGAAGATAAATCCACAAAAACAATCTGTACTTCTATATATCAGCAACAAGAACGAAAAGAAATGCAATGAAAGAGAAATAGCTTTTATCGCAATGACAAAACGTAGCAAATATATGGACATTCACTTATCGAGACACACAAGAGACTTATACATAAAAAGCTCCAAGATGATTTTGACAGGAATGAAGGAGGCAGTGAATACTGAGGACTGTTTCTTAATCTGTGGTTGGCTTGAACAAATATAAGAAAAAAAAAACTAATTTGCCATGATATTTGCCAATGCAACCAAAATTTCCCAATTCCGTAGAAACAGGTCTTGGTTTTTTCTTTTCATGACTTTTTTGGTGATAAAGTACTAGCCAGAGAATCGCTGCTTTCCAACATGCTTGCTGTAGTAGTACCGTCAATGGATGAGAGAGCCTGCTTCCCCAGGGTCCCTTTTATCCTTGGACCGTTATCACTTTTTTCTACTTCTGTTATTCTAGTGAGTATAAGATACCAAGTACAAAATTCTTCTCAATGGCTCCATTTGCAATAACAAAAAACTGCTATTAAAATTGGAAAACAAATTATAGGTACAACACTTGAAGAATGGCTAAATAAAATATTAACATGATTAAATATTTTGATCTATTCATGCGATTTCACCGATGTGGAAATTTCCTGCACTTCGGAAGACCAGCAACTCATCTGTAATGTTCTCCAGGAGCTTGACATCTCACAGGGGTGGAAGTGGGGGAAAAGAAATGAACTGATGGGAAACTCAAAGGAGGGTGGGGAAAGCTGGCATGAGAAGTCAAGTGGAGGTCTCCTTACAGACCAGAAAGCACATGCTTTCCCCTCAGAGCCCAGGCTGGTTCTGGGGATCCTAGAGTTCTTGGTTCTGGGGGTAGAGGGAAGGGGAGGAAGGAGGACATTGACCAGAGCACAGGCAGCATGGTCTGGAAATGGGTCATTCGGCTCCAGCTCTTCTACCTGTATTTCATATGCTTTTTGATTATTCGCTTTTAATTTTGGTTATTAAGTTTACATAGAAATTTCTTAAAAGTTTAGTTGCATTTAGATGTCATAGGTAGGATAAGCTGAGTTCTTGGGTCCAACCACTAGAAAGAGTCTTAAAAAAACAAGCTACCATCAGCAAATAGGATAAGTGACAAAGACAGAAAAGCCCACATAGCAGGTACGGGAAAATCCAGTGTTATTTTCTCCTGGAGACAAAGCATAATCATGGCAAACTTTCATTTAAACATGTTAGTCAAAGCTGTGGTGTCTGAAATAACTGATGCATAATTTCAAGAAATCTAGTAATTTATATGAAATGAATAAGAAATCATAAAATTTTTTTTTTTTTTTTAAAAAACCATGTCATAGAGAAATATCTATTCAACTCAGCTTTGAGAGGTCTGGGGAGGGTTATTAAGTCCATGGATTTCACTTGGTATCCAAGCATATTTAGGCTACAGAGGGCATTCACCCCCTCCCGCTACATTAATGTCTGATGCTCCTAATTCCAGACCTTGAGCCATTCTCTTCTATTAGGCTCCACAAAGAATACAAAGCATAGGCTAGAAGAAGGAAACAAACTCATATCTGTGTGCTATGGTTAAAAAAAAAAGAACATATTCTAAATCTTTTTGTACTGTATTGGTGAAGCTTTTGGTACATGCTGTTTATTCTGGAATTCGGCTTGGATTCCACACAAAAAGGAATTTTGATTACTTATTTAGTGACAGAACTTATTCTAGTCTAAATTTGCCACCTCCATCAAAATCAGAAAACAGAAAGCAGGCTTGGAACCACTCTATAAACCTTCAACTTGGTTCCTTCTCTGGGCCTGTTCTCTAGGAACAGAAGCTGAGCCCCATGGAATACAAATTCAAAATCGTGATTTCTCAGGAAGAGCTCTAGATGTACAGAATTTCTAATAAAACTCATATTGGGTCACACTGCTAAAATGAAATCTCCTTGGGGGGAAAAATACATATGCATACACATTTGAACATGCCCATTATAAGGTGTAATCAGGTTTTATACAAATCAGATTCTGGGGAAAAAAGTACAGCCCATACATATGTACACTTTCATTACTAAGTTAATGGGAAAAATCAGAAACTAAATACGAATATATGCCTTTAACAGTGCATAATGAATAAGCCATTTTAAATTAAGACCCAAAGAAAATTTCTCAAATTCCAGAGACTTTAAACATAACATAAACATAACATCAATAGCAATATGTATAATTTCTGAAATGGAACAGTGCATACACAGTTGGTCACCACAGCCAAGTAACCTAAACAAACCAGAATGGCCAGAGAGGCTGCACAAAAGATAATCCAGCTCAGAGGGCCATTCAGCTAACAGGGCAGGTGGGCACCTTCTCTGCCACCTGAGGTTTTGGGGAGCTGCCCCGAAAAGGTTCTGTGACACTCCCCGTCACAGAGTGATGAGGTGCTGCAGGTAGTCCTTGGCCTCAAGGCCTCTGGCTCCAAAGCCAGCAATCTCTCCACCAGCCCACACTAGATCTCCTAAGATCTAGAATGCTGAAATGCAACTATGATTTGAAATCTGTCTGCCTTGAAGTCAGAGGCTGATGTGACCATTGTTGGGGAAAGAGATCCTCCGAGAACTCACCAAGGAAGCTCTACGAGAGCGCCGGCTCATCGGCTGGTCAAACGGAGGGCTACTGATCTGCAGCTTTTCTAAATAACCGTCAGGGATTCTAATGTCCGCAGGAAGGGACAAACGCTTATTTAAATCCTGAAAGAAAGAAAGAAAAAAAAAAAAGAAAACTAATTTAAAGAAGATTCTATCGGGTGTTTTGTTTTTCCTCAGTACTTCTTAGTGATAAATTGCTAAACATTTATTTTAGTTCTATACAGAATACTAAGAACTCAAGAGCTATTAGCCACTGAAGGTCTCTGAACCAACGAGGAGCATAATTTATCAAGCAGTAGTGAGAAGGATGGACTGAAACGCAACCCTCCTCAATCTGACCCCTACCTACCATTCCATTTTTTATTGGTGCCTTTCAAGGACTCTCTGTGCCAGTCAAAGTGGCCTGGTAGCTACTCCTTCTACCTCCTGCCTTTGGGTCCTGGCCAGGGTTACCCAGCTAGTAAGTGTCCGAGGCCCGGTTTGAACCCAGGAAGATAAATCTTCCTGACCCCAGGCCCAGCACTCTAACCACTGCACCACCTAGCTTCCTGCTGCCTACCATACAGAAGGTGCTTAATAAATGCTTGCTGAATTGGATTGGAAGGAGTGAAGACAGAGGGTAAGTAAGCCAACTGGCTAGGAAGCTAAAGCAACATTTCAGGCAGATGGCGGGAAGGATCTTTACTGAGGAATTATTTATTAAGGTCTTAGGTATCCTGGTGGGAAGAAAAAGAAGAGGAGAGCAGACAACACCCTGTGCATGATGCTTCATCCCCAACTGAGCCCTGTCTTCCTTCACGAAGAAGGCCTGAGGAAATGTGGTACACTTGATTTATGATTTGTGTGAGAGGTGGCGGTCCTATGATTCTTCTACTTCCACACTCTTTCAGACTTCACCCTCATGGCTCCAAATGTTGCCTTGGCTAATCACTACAGTGTCCCCCTTCTACGTAAGCTTCAGTTCCACACTCCTACTGGACAAATTTAAACTCGACCACCACATGAAAATTCATCACTTTCTCTCCTAAAGCAACTGTCCACCCCAAACCACCCATTTGTGAAACTCTTAAGACATCTTTGACTCCTTCTCATCTCTTGCCACCCAAATCTACTTGGTTACTACATCCAGTTCTAGGTCCAAAGTCCGAGGGCCCTATTATCCTTCCTTCATGATGCCCCTTACATTGATCTCTTCCTTTCTCATCTCACAATTACCAGCCTACTCCAGACACTCATCTACTCAAACTTAACTTACTTCAGAAACCACTTTTCTACCTCCCAATTTCCATTCTTTCCATTACAATTGTTCTTGAATACTGCTGACAATTTAAGTATAATAAACGACTTATTTCATCTAATTACGCTCCTTTTCTAAACTTCAAAAGTTTCCCATTCATCCACACAATTAAGCATCTGCAACATGCAAGCCAGTTTTAGGCTTAAGGATACAAACAAGCTCTGAACTGAAGGGGATTGCAATACTTAAATTGCAAAGGACAGAAAACATGGCTACAAGTAGCTATGGTAGAATAGTAATAACACTTGCATTTAGATCGTGCCTGTTACATGCTAAGCACTTTACAAATAGTGTTCCATTTGATCTTCACAACCCTGCAGGGTAGGTGCTATTAGTATCCTCATCATACAGTTGAAGAAGTTGAGGCAAACAGATTAAGTGACTTGCCCAGGGTCTTACAGCTGTGTCTTAAGACCACATTTGAAATCAAGACTCCCTGACTCCAAGCGCAGGGCTCTGTGCACCACGGGGCTTCCTAACAGCTAGAGAACATAATAACTGCAACGGTTCCTATAAAGTACTATGGCTGACTGGAAGTGGGAGGAAGTATTTACAGGAATTAGAGATACTGTCAGAGAGCAGGACAATAAGCTCAGTCTACATCACTGATGTGACCAAGCAAAAGAAAACAGCTAGTGTCCCCTGCCCTGAGGATACCCATCAGGGGTCTCTTGATCCATGCTGCAGTGTGTCTAAATAAAGAAGATAAAGATGACGGGAAGACTGATGACCACGTCTTTGGCTCTGTCCAGTGGCACTTTCTATTTTCTTCCTTAATGATCTTACCTGATCATCCCCACATACCTACATATGAGATTCCTAAATCTACATCTCAATCCTGAAGCTCTTTCAGAAGGCCAGTTTTACTTTCAACTAACTCTTTCCAGCTGGATCTATTACTCATACCTTTCTTCTCTTGCCCAAAGAGCTCTCCTCTTTCCACTCTGTCTAAATCCTCTCAAATTCCAAAATCCAATTCAAGTCCCTCCCCAATGAAACCTTCCTTAGTCACCTCAGGGCAAAACAATTCCTCCCTCCTCTGAACAGTTCCTGTGGCATTTATCTATACAGGACTCCCTTGGGTCTTACCATATCTTGTACTATTAGTTATCATTTCATGAGTACATTTTAATCTCCCTAATTAAACTGTAAGCTTTTTGAAGGCAAGGATGGTCTCTTACACTTCTCTATGCTTCACTGTAGTCCCCAGCAGGAGGCAGTGCACACAGCAGATACTCAAAAATAAATGACTATTTACTACTGATCTAGACCTAGCACCATTCCAGGTGCTATGATTCACCAAGTTTAGGCTTCACTTAAAAAACAAACAAGAAAAAAGTCCATTAAATGAAAACAAAGAATAATTCTACATAACAAAGTAACTTTTATATCTCAGCTAACAGATCAAAGAAACAATGCTTTCTCTGTTGGGACACAACAAACTTATATGATAAATAGTCCTATACAGTATCTAATTCCTGTCATCCACATAGTCATTTGCTATATGAAAATAAAAACAAACTGATTGTATATTTGTACCACAATGATGTGAATGAGAAGAATGTCATCGGCTGTAGCAAAGCTCCTTAACCTTCTGTTGTCCTATCGGACTCCCCTTCCTGTCTCAAATATCAAAAATACACCATCACAAAACATATGCCAACACCAAGTAAGATGTGAAAAACCGAGAGCTATATTAAGATTCTACAGAACATTAATAACAGTTTTTCCAGGTTTTGGGTGGACGGCTCATATATAAAAGACAGCTATGACAGGGGCCCACGGAGGTTTGTGGAACGAATAAAGTATGAGGACCAGTGCTTTATGTGATGACTCTTGGTGTAATTTTTAATAGTGATTGTTTCTAGAATCCAAAACTCTCACCAATTTTCAGTTCAGTGAGCTAGGTCTTAAAGTATAATTCTTATCAAATGGCTCGAGAGCAGGAAAACTCAATCAGTAAAGGGTAATCTTTGCAGAGACTGTGGAGCCTTTCCTGGTCATCTCTGAGCCAGCTGCTGCCTCCATGTCCAAGTGCAGAGAGGAGAATCCCTGGTGCTCGTCATCCCCTCAGCAGCCTGAACTCCTGGCAAAGCAGCCCGCACCCCTCCTTCCCAGTCCTCCCACTTTAGACAGCACTATTTCACCTTTCAGAAGTTTTCCCTTAAATGCACCCTGGAGTCATTTCTACTCACTTCTTTTCCTGTCCTTAAAGCAGAACAAGTTTGATTGCCATAAAATACCAAACAGTTATCCTGTTCCCCGAAGTCTATCACAGGCACAGAAGAGGAGATTTAGATAAAGGGGGAGGGAAACCTGCACAGCAGGCCCCATGCCTCCTAACAGGGTTCTCTCAGGGCCCTCCCCATGACTGAGGCCATCCTCTAGGGATGCCATACCTAGAGCAGCTCCCAGTCCAGAGGCATCCTGATTGCTTAACCCCCTCACCCCAATGTCACCCATTTCTATCATAGTTATAAATGTATTATCTGTCCAGTTTCTCTTATGTGGCCTGAGGACAAGAAAAAAGGAAACCTACAATTGCTGCCAGGCCCAAAACACGTTTCTTGGAAGATGAAAGGCCTGCCTCCTTTCCCCCAGCCTTATCTGAATTCCTCCATAGTGAAGAATGGGATGGTTAGAAAAGGAACTGCGTCGTGCCCATGCAGGCCTCCTGCTGATAGCATCATCCCCTAACCTAGCAAGACCGGAGAAAACTGCCTGACCCGAAGGGCCTCCCAACAGAATCCATGGCTGATCATTTAATAGACACGACATTAAGAGGGACAATCCCTTCCACCTTCGAATGAACAGTCATAAATGAGTGCTACATCAAATAGCAGAGAGGAGTTAAGAAAACATGTTTTTACTGGCTTACAGTGGTTCTTCCAAGGCACTACTTCATGCTAGCTCGAGGATTACACTTAACTCAGTCTACAAAAGCTAAGTAAAGTCTTTCAAGGGAGCAGGTGGAGGATCAGAACTGAGATTTCAGTGGTATAAAGAACATCTAGTGACAAAATTCCTTCTCCCACCCAGGTACGTTGGTACCTGCTTTGTAACTTGTTGTCTTAAAGACAGGCTCAGTGACTTGCCCAACGTCATGTGACAGAGGCCACACTTGAATCTAGGTCCTTCTGCCTCTACGAGGCTGACTCTTCATCTAGTATACCATACTACCCTTCAGGATATACTGTGTTGTTATGGCTTTTAAAATGCAGGCCAAGATGGTGGAGTGAAAGCAGGGACTTGCTTGAGCTCTCCCCCAAAGCCTTCCAAATACCTGTTAAAAATGGCTCTAAAATGCAGGACAGGATTTTCCCAGAATACTATCATTAAGGGATATCACGTATAGTGTCATTTGATGAGAAAGGTGAAAAAATTTATTCTCTTATTGCTGGAAACTATAATTTCATATTAATTTGCAGTTAATAATGGTTATTTTAGTACTGAAAATAAGATTAGTATAGAAAAGCCTCCCATATCCAAAATCCTGTTTTTCTAGAAAACTTAAAATTTTGTTCCTAACTCTAACTTGTGTAATTCAGGAGCCAATGAAAAATGGGCATCATCTCCACAAACTAAGTCTACTGATTTTTGTGACATCTTCATAAAACAGTCCACACACACACACATACATACACACACACACACATTCACACACTCACTCACTCCAGGTCTCTCTCTGCATCACGAGAACATAAAGCAAGGCAGTTGCTAGGATAAGGAAAGTAGAAAAGGAATGCGGTGTTGTCATAGCTCTCTCTCCTGATGGGTAGATGGTTTTGTCATAATTTCAAAGTGATGTTGCAAGTGAATGATGACAGCAAGCAAGAATTCATCCTAAAGTCCTAAATGACTTTTTTCTTTTCCCGAATCAGCATATGCTTTTCCTCCACCATCTATGATCTCTTTCCAATTATTCTGAAAACAACATTCCAGTTGTCACTTAGTATGATAATATCCCAATGCCCAAATGTCAAGAAGTGGGAAGAAGAAACATTTGAACACTCCCCTTTTTGTCAAGTTCCAATCCCAAAGAATTCTCTGCTGGAGCAACACTGCCAGACAAAGATGCATCATTTCATCTCCAGAACAGGCTGGACCACATTTTGAAAGACAGAGAAACACACACTCAGATTCACCACGATGGTATGTTCTGGGTGCTCTCTTTCCCTGCCCCTGCTGCTTTCACATCCTGTTCTTTAAAGACGCAAACAACGTTTGGAATTCCCTTTTCAGAATAAGAGCAGAGGTGGAGAGCTAACTCAGCTGCTTGGTTCTTGTCTGTCCTTTGCCACAGGGCCGTAAGAGAAGGGTCAAGCTGGGCTGCATCTGCTTCCAAGCTAAATGTGTCCGTTCTAGCTCTGCATTTCTTAGATTTCTAAGGCTCTCCCACTCTGGAGACTCCTACTATGGGACACACCAAGCAGCCTGAGCTCAGAAATAAAAATACTAGTAATTGTCAGGGCTTTAGCTTCCTAAAATTCTCTCTAAAAGTACTCTTGTTTATCAAGGCCCCCCAAAACACTGTTCACATTTTAGTACGAACTTCCAGAACTAGCCCTGGAGGCATCTTAATGACTAACACCAGAGACAAAAAGACTTTTACTTGCTAAGTCAGTTGATGTCAGTCGGATTGGCCACATAATTCACAAAAGGTCAAACAAAACTGATTTGTGCTTCTGGAGAAATATCATTCTGAATTAGTTATCTCACCCAGCTTCTTTGCTGTCTTCAGAAAGACAACGTATCAGCTGTAGTCACAAGTGACTCATTAATAAGACTGCTGTACAAGTGCTTTTGCCCCCTGGACATCCAAGCACATATTAATGTCTCTACGGCTTAAAATACATGACAAACTGGCCTACAATCTATCTCTACCACAATTTACATGAAGACCTGCATGAAATGTCACCTGACTTTAGATATTATGTCTATTTATAAACTATTTAATTTCAAACGACATCTCATCCCATACCCTGTCCCATTTAGATCCCGAGTATGAGCTGACCTTTAACAACGACTTTCAAGAAAATAGCTTCGTTTTTATAAGATAGATAGGATTTCTAGTAAAATATTATTAGAAGAATATAAATTCAAACATAGCCAAAAGGCTACAAAGAGCAAAGCTATGAGTATGCAGGGGAGGGTCCCGGGCTTCCACCCTGGAGCTCATCCAGGCCACTGCTAGATACTCTTGCAGAAGGGAAACGCTGATAAGATTTCTACAAGATTTAATAGTTCCCAGAATCACAGATTATTTCAGGTAAAATATCTACATACAAAAAGCATATGCGACATTTTTTTAAAGAATACTACAAATGCAATCTTTCAATATCAACAACCCTACTAAATCTACCTAAAAATCCATAAAAGTGAATATGTTCCTACAGTCAGAATGGAAATTTACTGCAGTTTAAAGAAAAGCAGTTTGAAAGGATACTAAGAAGATGGCATGATAGTGTAGCAGTGAAGCTTAGAGAAAACCATCTAGTTGTAATGATATTTGAATGTTCTGTGTCAAAATGAGAAGAAAAATTCAGTATGGAGAAATACTTTCTAATACTTAAAGATGGAAAGGGAGTGAACTTACACCATTCTATTGCGCAACTGTGAAACTCATTTACATGGGGTTCAGAGAATGTTCAAAGATGACTCATGTTATATAATTTATTAACATACAGCAAATATCATTCTCCCTCACACACTGCCAACAAATGATAATGATGCTTCTTTTTATAGGAAGTAAATGAAATCTTCTATATTCAACTGTTTAACACTGGCTATTTAAAAATAAACCATATAGTATTATTTCATTGACTCCAGTAGTCAAAACTACATTGACTGCTGTCCTATCCAGTAAAAATGCTATAAAAAAAGAGACAGTAATTGTTTTTCATATCAGGGCCTCTACTTAAATAACTATCCCAAATCACAAGGTGGTCTGAAATGTTTTTAATTAATCATGTCAAACTTTGGGGTTTATTAAGGTCTCTAATGAGCAAAGAGGTAAAATTTTTGAATTTCTAGTCAGAAAAGTGATTCATCTTTCCTTGAATATTCTCAAACCTATTTAAATTTTCCTACACCTTCATCATCTTCTAATTTACATTATAATTATTTATATGTAAGTCTCATCTGACTATAGAAGCTGGATTCAATTCTTTGGTTTCTTATATTTTTCTTCTGGAAAAATTTCACCAACAGAAATTATGTCAAGTTAAAATCAGAAATTTTCACCTGGAAAGAGTCTTATATATCCTCCAGTATTGGGGTCACTGCAACTTTTATGAGGAAAAAGCTACTTTTAGATACTGAAAGCAATGTGATGAGGGAAAATGTCAGGGTTGACTGAATCTAAGTTTTTAAATGGGGAGAGGCTCAGGGATAAGTGGTACCAGAGGGTGCCAATTCAATTCAACAAATATTTATGAAGTGTTTATTCCACCAAATCTTAATCTGATGTCTCTCAGTGGCTTGGGAATTGGTCCTGGTTCTCCAAGAGCACGTTTGGGGAGCACAAGTTCTACCATACGACCTATACACAGGAAGGATACAGTCCCTTCAACAAAAAGAATCTGCTTGCCAAGGATCAACCTCTTTAATTACCAAGAGAATGATTACCAGTAGGCTGTCCACTTGATGGATTCTTAGGCCATGGCAACCCCAAAAACAAGAAAAAATAGGTAATATCCCTCCACCCCTCTGACAGGAAAAATGGCAGGGGAGGGGAAAGAAAGAGTTAAGAGTTTATAAATTGTCTAAAAACGCTGACTGAGCTCCTCAACAGGGTAGGTTCTTGACTAATGACTGGTAAGCAGACATACTAAAGAAACTGAAATGCATCAATCTTGGCATGCTTAGTGTAAATAAAATCTTCAGACAGAAGAAAGTTGCAGCTAAGAGAAGGATGGTTCATAGATTCGCTTTGGAGAGAGTGGAGTTATAGCTTTATTCTATGTCTAAAGGCAATAAGGAATGCTGGGCATTGGAACATTTTCCTATTTCAGTAATCATATTAAATATCTGCAAAAAGCTCAGCATGGCAACAAATTACAGCTTATGTACCAATGTACTGTTGTTATGTATTGTTGAGGAGGATGAAGAGTTACAGAAATACTACAAAGAGCACAAGACCCTCCAAATAAAAGTAACATACTTTTGATAGTGATTTCAACATAAAGTGGGAATAGGCGTGGTTGGCAAAAAATAAAAAACAAATCCTAGTTTAAGGGCTGAGGTCAAACCCTTGCAAACTTATCCAGACAGATAAGCGAGCCACTTCTGGTCATCCTTAAATAAATGAAAAAGTAATGCCGATGATTAGGACATCTTTGACAAAAAACTGAAGACCACAGGGGCATGGGCTGTGTTTTCCTCACTGTTGCACACTGCAATGCACAGTATATAGAAGAGAAAAATGAATTTGAAGAGTAAATAGCCAGCTAAGAAGTGGGTATTTGAGATGGGATTGAAACCACTTGGATTTGGACCACAGCTGAAAACACAGAGATAACAATCCCTGGGTAGAGACGGACTGCAAGACATCCAGGCCTTCACAGGAGGCAAGGTCCAAGAAAGCATTCAGTAGTAAAACCTGCAGCCTCAAATATCTACAGACAAATGATGAAGGTTTGGGCAACAAATAGTAGAAAACAGCAGGAAATGGTAGAGATCTTAGGTGCAAGGAGGCAATTTTGACCTCACAGGGATCACTAAGACCTGAAGACAGGAAACCCATCGCTGAACCACTGTTTTGAAAGTGCATGCTTATTTAAAAAAAACAAAAACAAAAAAACAGGATAGGGAAAAGGTGATAGAGTTAGGTAGCACTGTATAGCTGTACAAAAACAAAGTATAAATCATGCAAGGAAATTCAGGAACCAAAGGAGAGGGAAATCATGACCAAGAGTATTTGGATCATAATGGTCCATGATGGGAAAAATGGAAGTGAAATTGACACTAGAATATATTATCACCTGGACAGAAAGAGGCAAGAGATGAGTTTAGGGCACAGATCACAAGCCTGGCAGAGAGACATGACAGAGTGAGAAGAAGGAACTTCAGTTATATCCAGTCATCTGCTGAGGATCTCTCTTCCAAAAACTGAAGAGCTAATCACTTCTTGACTTGTCTTAGTGATAATTTCATCCTTCAAAAGGTGGAGGAAGTAACAGGAGGAAATCTGATTCTGGGTCTGACTCTCACAACAAGCAACAAAGTGGTAGCCACGGAAAAGATGGGAACCTTGGGGGAAGGGGCAGAAGTAACCACTACTGCATGAAATCTGCTACATACGACAGGAAACCCTGGCAAAGTCTGACATTCACCCTAAAACTTGTGAAAGCAGAGTTCAAATGGTTCAAAGGAAAAGTAAATAGGATCCTACAGTCTAAAATGCTGTAGGGCAGGGGCAGCTAGGTAGCGCAGTGGATTGAGCACCGGCCCTGGATTCAGGAGGACCCGAGTTCAAATCCGGCCTCAGACACATAACACTTACTAGCTGTGTGACCCTGGGCAAGTTACTTAACCCCATTGCCTAGCAAAAATAAATAAATAAATAAATAAATAAATACATGAATGAATAAATAATAAATAAATAAATGAAATGCTATAGGGTGAAAGAGATGCTCAAGAATGAAATTCTTTGGGGGTTTTTTTTTTGGTTTGGTTTTTTTTGGGGGGGGGGGGGGGGCCCGGCAATCAGGGTTAAAGTGACTTGCGCAGAGTCACATAGCTAGTGAGTTTCAAGTGTCTGAGGCTGGATTTGAACTCAGGTCCTCCTAACTCCAGAGTCGGTGCTCTATCCACTGGGCCACCTAACTGCTCCAAGAATGAAATTCTTAAGGGAAACAAGTCCACGGAGGTGGTCACAGTGAATTTATCTGAAGACGTTGCTGTGCCTATACCACCAACCAACTACTATATATAAAAAAGGTGTGTACCAAAGATGGATGGCGCGAGGCCAGGCCAGGTAATAGAGAATGAATACAAGAGCACGGCACACTGGAGAAAGGGGGCTTTTTTTTTTGGTGTTTAAAGCTATACATTCCTCTTGCCTGAATGAGCACTTTTGAATGTCCTTTGCTGGACCACCATTCACGTCATGCACTCTACCCACAGATATTCCACAAGGCCTTCTCCTCTTTCCTGGCGATCTCATCTGCTCCCATGGGTTCAACCATCATCTCAAGCACCTGTCTACCAATCTGCATCACTGCCTGGATGTCCCAACAGCAGCTCACACTCAGTATGTCCAAATCATCTTTCTCCTTAAGCCTAGCCTCCTTCATGCCTCCCTGTTTCTACCAGGGACACCAGCCCCACAGATAACTCACTGCTTTACAACCACCTTCCTGGATACAATCAGTTGCACATCTTGTCAATTCTACTGCTACCACATTTCTTAAATTCTTCCCCTTCGGACCCTGGATACGGCCACTGACCATTTGACGCCCTCATCATCACTCACCTGGACCACTTTAAGAGCTCATCCCCTGACTGATATTTCTGCTCACTGAAAAATTTCACTGCATGCCCATGTCAAATCATCTTTTAAAAAACGCAGATCCTACCTCACCCCACAACTGCAACACACTTCAGAAAAATCAGTCTCCTTCAAGGCCCAGCTCAACCTTCCAGATCGCCTCAGGCAGTGGTTTCTCTCTCCTCAAAAGATCTTTCCTTCATCTAATCAGAGAACATTTTGCACCCCCCACAAAACTTTAATTTTGTCTGTGGAGTGCAGCGGTGCTGGCACTAGTGGACAGATAAAAAACCCACCACACAGGATGCACAAGGGATCTACCCAGGGGCATGGAGGCAGCTCATGATACAAAGAGTCCAGTGCATCCATGAAACTGCTTCCAAAGTACTTCTGCCTAGCAACTCCATGAAGTTGCTGTCTTCCTCCTGTACACGTGAGGAGACTGAGGGTTATGTCGCACTCGTGGTCACACAACTAATAAAGACAATAGCTGGGACTCAATCTCAGGTCTCCACTCTTCAAGTCCAGGGCTTTATTTACTACACACAGCCAGCAAGGTCCAGGGCTTCCTTCACCTCAGATTTAGAATGGGAAACCAACTAAATTTAAGGGATTTTTTTTTCTTGCCTTATTCACAATTAACCAAACTACAATAAAATTCTATCCTTTCACATTCCTACCACAGTAGTATTAATTAATTACATTTTCCCATGAGCCCAAATAAAGGAAGACAACATATGGGTCTCTGCCCAGTTACTATTTATTAAAAAGCAGATAAAGCAATTATAAAATACATTAAATATGATTTACATTGGTCAACGTTTACTAGTACTAAAACGATCATAATAGCCAATGATAAGTGCTGAAAAGTATAGCTGTAAAAGACTAATAATTGAGGGCACTTCAAATGTCCAGCTGGCCAAAGATAGCTGGTTTTGATTTTATGCCTGTCAAATAAAACTCAATATCCACCCCCCCAAAAGATATAAAACCTTTCTTGCTAACCCAATCCATAAATCCTGCTACCTTCTAATAAAAGGAAAACTTTTTATAAATATTAAATTATGAATTTTAATGTAGAGCAGGTGACATTCAAAAACGGCCCTTAGAAAAACAAAATTTGGAGGCAAGCAAAACCAAAATATTTTCAACAATATTTCAAATTTTTTTTTTTGAGTAGGGAGGGGAGATAAAAAGTTCAGACACGTCCAAGGCACGACACTACAAACACTTCACAAAAAACTGCTGTTTTGGCAGGAACAGTATACAACCATTTCAGTCATCCGAGAACTGGATTCCACAAACACAAGGCTACTCAATTACTTCTATGACTAATAGAGCTTTCAATCAAAGAGGAGAAAAATGCCAACCACAAGTTTTAGCCCAAAGACAGTCTCACAAAACACCAGTTCTGCTCTGTCATTTGAAGTGCCTTTTTCTTAAAGCAAACAAACACATGCACCCTGCCCCACCCCTCAAAGAGGAAGCTTGGATTTAGGTTACTGCAGAATATTGCATTTTATACTTCTACCAGGGGCTTCAAACCTTGACCCCGATACTCCTCTCTGCTAAACCTTTCCCACCAAACTTCTCGGAAGAACAACCTACCCTTACTATTTGAACCCCCACAATCTGGGGGCTGACTCCAGCAGTTAATGCTCTAATAAAATTGTTGTTTGCAAGGTCATACACCACCGACCAATGGCTTTTTCCTCCCTTATTCCATTATCACTAGGGAACCTCAAAAGACAGCTTCTACCAGGAATCCCCCACTCACGGTGAGGAGGGGTTTCTGGTCCAAGTGCTGCACTAACTCACTGGCAAAGGCCCAAGCAGCAACAAGACTGTTTGCTCACAGCAATCTAAAGTGCCTTTAGGCAGGGCACCACCAGCTGCTGCCGAATGGCCAGTCCCGCTCATAAATCTTCAATGGCTCCCCAACGCAAGCCTAATCAAATAGGAATCCCTGAGCCCTTCATATCTTCTATTGTTCCCCTACTCATATTTCAGAGACCAGTCAAATACACCTCACACTTACTTCCCTATGTCCATGTTTTTGCCCACACCCTTCCTCCTGCCTTAGTATCACCACCAGAAGAAATTCTCCCTGTTCTTCAAGGCTCAACTGCTTCAGTCAGAAGCGACACCCCTTTCCCTTTGCACTTCTTAGACGACACCCTTTTCATCAGCAGTACAGAACAGGTGTCTGTTATCTCTGTCTGTCTTTACCTGTCTTACTACAATATACGCTAAACTGGGGGCAGGGACTGTGCTAATGCCTAGCTGGAAGGCCTTGTCCCCCACCCCCAGGGCCTTGTTCAATGAGTATTTGTTGAAAGACCACATAAAAAATGGTCCTGATCACAGAAGTGATCATCTCCCTCTGTCCCCACTGCCCTGCAGCATCCCTTTTTCTCATGTCTGTCTTCTCAGGCTCTTCCTGTACACAAGCCCTCCTCCCTCTCCTTGTGGATCCAGGCAAGGTCTCTCTTATCTCTTGACTCCAACCTCTTCTCTCTATTCATACATAGATCACGGCTTGCGCATCTTGGCTCAGGCCTGCATCATCTCTTGCCTCAATAACTACAGAATCCTTCTAACTGGTCTTCTGGCTGCATTAGGTTTCTCCTCACTCCAGTCTATTCTCCACACAAGTGCCAAAACCAGATTTTCCTCTCATTCAATATCCTCCAGGGGTTCCCTATTGTCTCCAGGATTAAACAGATACCCTTCTATGGAGCATTTTTCAGCTTCTGACAGTCTGGCCCCAAGGACATTATTCCATCATGATCCAGCCAAACTGGCATTTCTTCTGTTCCTCACCTACAGCCCTTCACTTCTACCTGATGCTTTGGTATGGATCATCCCTATGGAATGCACTTCCTTCCTCATGTCTACCATGTACAGCTCTCTTCCATGTGAAGCTGTGCCCTCCCCTGCACCCCTGCATTCTGTGTATGCTCAGATACATATTTGTCATCTCTGGCGTTAGGATGGCAGCTCCTTCAGAGGAAGGAATGAGCATTTCTTTCTTTCTTTGTCTCCTTGTACTCATCTGACGGCTGGCTCTCTGAGACCCTCTCCTGATCCTCGATGGTCACTAACCAGTAAGCTCTGTCCTCAATTCTCTTCTCCACTCAGCCCTCTCAGTAATCTCAACCACTCCCACAGTTTCCATTAAAATCTCTATTCTGATGAATCCTCAATCTGACCGAAGCCCCAATGTCTTCCCTGAGCTCTCCTCTCACATTTCCAATCGTGCACTAGATATTAATGGCTGGATGTTCCACCAGCCCCGCAAACTGAACATGTCCCCAGTGGAATTCATCCCCTCTTCCCCTAAACTTAACCTGTCAGTCCACCCAACCTTCCTAATTATGTGGATGTACCATTTTCCTAATAACCTAGCCTCAAAAATCTCTCTCCACATCCAATCTATTGTCCAGTCCTACCAATCAACTGCCAAACTAAATCAAGTCCTCACTGTTCTGTCATCTAGATTATTAAACCAGCCTCCAAACTGGTCTCAGGGTGGACTGGAAAGAATAGCGGATATAGGCTCAAATCTTGGCTATGTCCACACTGAGTGTGTGACAAACGGTGAGTCTCTTGACCTCTCCAGATTTTGGCTCCCTAATCTGTAAAATGAAGGGTGGGGGAAGAGGCAGTATGGGGAACGGGAGTAGAAAATCTTTCTGGTCCCTCCCAGCATTAAATCTAACATGCAACAGTTCTTTGACTCCAATTTTCACCCCCATCCGTCACAAAATGGCTAAAATAATCTTTCCAATACACATATGTGAACAGTTCACTCCCTGCTCCGAAGCCTTCACTCGCTTCCTACTGCCTACAACAATGGTTCCCAATGGTTCTGGCATAAGAGCCCTTATGACCTGTATATCTGTATATATCCAGCCTGTGTCCATCCCCTAAACTTTAGTCCCCTGTCACCAAGTGCCTATAGGACACTTCAAATGGCTACAATGTCCCAGAGACTTCTCAAACTCCCAGCTGAGCTCACCATCTTCCCCCCATCACCCTCCTCCCCCACTCCCAACTTCCCTCTTTCTGCAGATCTCACCATCCTTCCCACCTCTCAGGTCCCTCCCTTCTCAATCTAACAGCTCAGACCCTCCTTACGTAGCCTAGCTTCTAGATGGGTCTTTCTGATTCAAGCCTCTCCCATTTCAGTCAATTCCAGACAAAGGAATTTTCCTCATCAGCAGATCTGACCACGTCACTCCAGGTACTCAATCAAACTCTAGTGTCTTCCTAAAAAAAATCTTTTTAAAGAATTCAGACTCTTCACACTACCTGTGTGACCTTAGGAAAATCCCTTAACCTCTGGGTTTTTCCTTCTATTTCCTCACCAGTTGGAAGTTTCCTTTTCAGGTATCCAATGAATGACTCCTCCCCCACCTCTCCCCACCCTACACACACAGCACAAGATTTATTCTCCCCTTCAAGTACGCTACTTTCACTCAAATTCAATTATCTATCCTATCACCTCTGGCTTCTGTGAATCATGCAGGCTACTCCCAGGTCTGAAATGCAGGACACCTCCTCCTCCCAACAACTTTACCTTCTCTTTCAAGGAAAAGCTCAGCTACTACCCATTAGTGGAAAATGATCTCTGCCTTCTTAAATTTTCCTAGAATACTTTGGATCTCTATTCTCTATTTCTGATGTGTAAACAGGAATCCTATTTACTGGGGCCTACGCTGCAGCCTCCCTTCGGACCAGCCTCCCAGAGAGCAGAGGTATTGTCACTATATACAAACACATGCCTCCTTGGCACCCAGCACAGAATCTTGTGCCTAAAAGTAGAGAGGAATAAACACCCTTTGAATTAAGGAAGGATGACATCGTCTCAAGAGACAGGGTCAACAGAGAGCTGTTTTCAATAGGAATTAAAATTTTATCCCTAAAATATGTATTTGCAATGAAAACTGCCCTCGTATTAATCAGATGCCAGTGTTATCAATATCTTTAAATAGTGGTCTGTCACATAAGGTTTTTACAGAAATGAACCACTTTCAGATTTGTAGGCTAGAAAAAAAGGTGACAAATAATTTTAAAAGAAGTCTGGAAGTTAGAGCAACACATCTACAATATCACTGAGAAAGAATAAATCATCTGTTTGGAGGAAAACTGCCTCTTCTCTGCTGAACCTCCATTAGTAATAGCACTAGTATCAATCTAACTAACTCTTTAAAAAAACTATGTCCCTGACAATCCGAACTGATTTAATATTAAAATTATTATTCTGACATCTTATATAAGGTGTTCATTACTTCATTATACAACAAAGCTAACAAGATCAAATCAGAGATCTAAATGGTCTGGCCTAACAGAAGCTCTGGTTTACAGGAATTTAGAATATATGTAAAATCTTCTGGATATTAGCCAACAATTTTCTTGTGAAATGATGAAGCAGCAAACAATTGTTTTCATGAGGAAAATGCTAAGTACCATAATTTTTTTCTCACATAAAAATGTTGTTTTTGCTTGGGGTGGAAGGATAGGAGATGGACCAGAATGATCATGTATAGGATTGAATGTGGTTGAAGGAATTGGATTGTTTCCCCTAGAAGAAGAGAAAACCTAGAGATGGTTATCCACAAATACTGAAAGACCGTGATGTGGAAGAGTTAAATTAAGATTTGTTCCTCTTGGCTCCAAATGGCAGAACAAGAAATAATCAGTTAAAACTGAAGAGAGGCAAATGTGGCTACATGTTAAACAAGAGCGTGGTCCAAAAAAGAAACGGCAGCCTCAGAAGTCTTGGTGTCCCCCAACTGGACACCATCAAGTGAAGGCTTGAAATGATGGAAAGGGGATTTCCGGTGAGGCACAGGTGGACTAGGTGGATTCTGAAGTTCCTTCTGGAAAAGATCCTATGAGTAAGAGTCACACAGTGAAAATTCTAACTTCAATGCAGGTGGGGTGGGCATATTTCAAAAATATATGACAACAACAAATAGGGGCCTACATATCCTAAGGATTCACCTCTAAGGTCAATAATAATAACAACAATAAATCAGCAAACAAATAAATGAACTTATGCATTAAGATTTGAAAAAGGCTTTTTGATCCTTACAATAAACCCTAAAAGATATTATTATCCCCATTTTACAAATGAGGAAGTTGAGGCTGGACAGACTAGTGTCATGTTGCTATTAAGTATCCAAGGAGAGATTCAAGCTCATGTCATCCTGATTGAAGTCTGTCGCTCTGTTCACTACACCCCATTATGGCTAAAAAGAGCTATTTACATGAGGAATACTCTAAAGTAAATTCTTATTCTCCTTGCATATTTCTAGTAAAGACAATGTATTTGTAAATAAATCTATGCATTTGATACAATATATACCTGAATGTTCACAATATGAATTCAGAGTGGCTTGAAAACATGTTCAACTTCAAAGTATAAGAAAAATGCTTCTCTTCTTTTAGAAAACAAAGAACACAAGAAAAGGAGAGGCTTTTCATTCATTTGCTTCAATTCAAACAGCTACAGACCAAGAACAGAACACAGAACTCCAAATTCTGCTTTGTACTTAATAACATAATGTGATTTCATTGCTCATCATTGTAAGTCTGTCTAGGACACTCCTAAGAGGCAATGTATCAAATTTCCCAACAAAGAAGACAATTTATTACAGACTAGAAGTCTATTACTTCAAGGAGAAGAAAGATAATGCATACATGTAGCATACATAACCAAATCAACAATTTGATCTCCTGTCAGAAAGCTGAACCAGGATTTTTCTTTGTTTTAACAAAACTTAAAAATCAGGGTGTCTTATCAGACAACAGCTTACTGTGCATGCTGAAGGATGCCAGGAAATAAGGTCTGACTTGTAGGTAGTCAAATGTCAATCTTGCCATTAATACATCCTTTCTACTTACGTAACACTACTAAACTTAGGTGGCCCATGTCAGATCACGACTTCTCTATACTTTATCTTCTATGAAATGGGGACAAAGACTCTGAGAAAAGGGCTTGCATGAAAATGTTTGAATTTCAGAGGAAACAACTTATTCATTAGAATAAGATCTACATAGGTTAATACAGTATCATGTTTAATAAGCTCATTAATAGTCATAGTAACATCTACCCAATCATTTCTCATATTCTTTTTCTTAAAACTGTTCATTTAGAAAGATTTTAAGACTACAGTTAGTTTTTTTAAAAAATTCACCAAGATTAAATGGCCAATTTGACTGCAAGAGTTTCAGCATTTTAGTAGGAGTATCAGAATTAAACAGATGTTAATCTGGGTGAAGAGCATTAAGTAGGTACGAACAATGGAAAGAATCAGGCCTTTGGTGATCACTAGAGGGAAGAAACAAGTGGTTATCAAGGGACAAAAGCCCAAGATTTGACTAGAAAAGCAACCTCAGATTCGCATACACACATAACAGAGAAGAGCACTGAGCTCCAAGTCATGGGGTTGGCATCCCAGCTATCATGGGTTTGCCACTGCATGACTTCAGTTAAATTAAAAGCAAATTTCTCTTTCTGTTCCTCAATTCCCTTATAAAATGAAGGCACTGACCACAGTCAACCTTTCAAGCTCTACGATCCCCGATCTTATTAATAATTTCTATCATGGATTGAGGGAAAAAATGTGACATTGTGACAATTCTTACAGAAAGATGAAATACTCTCTACAGAGTCTGGTAGTTTGCCCCAAATACAATACGCTGAGGGCACAGAGCTCAAATGGAACCTCAAAACAGAAGAAAATGGAGAACAAATGGAATGACATGGAAAAAATAACAGAGGAGGTATCCAATAATTCTTATGGGGAAACAGGGAGAAGAACTGGGGATAACAGTTACTGGCTCCAATACTTACTGTTTATACTCTATGTAATGGTGAAGTAAAGAAAGTATGGTAGAACAAAGTACTCCTTTTCCAGATCAATGACTGGGGGAGAATTCATAACCAAACAAGGGACAGAGGAGATCACAAAAGACAAAACAGACAATTTTAAGCTTTTGCATGAACAAAATAATGTACATAGAATAAGGAAAGAAACATTCAATGGGAGTATAGGAGACAGAATCTCTGCATCAAATATCTCTGATGAAAGTTATTCAAGACATAGAAGGAACTGACACAAATACACAGTTATTCTCCATTAGGCAAAGTATGAATAGGAGCCAAGATTGCAAACCATCCATAACCATATGAAAAACACTCCACATCACTAATAATAAAAGAAATGAGTGATGAGCTAACTAAGGAGAGGGAGAATGCATACAGGAGGTGACGAACGCAGCAGAGCACTCAAGAAGGATGAGAACTAAGAAAAGACCAGAAGACCTGGAAATCAAGGCATCACTGGTAACTCTGGCAAGAACAATTTCAATTGAGTGAAGATGTCAGAAACCAGACTGCGAAGAGTTGGGGAATGAGAGATGTGAAAGCACTGAGTATTAAGAGCCTTTTCTAGGAGTACGGATGAGAGAGGGAGGAGAGATATATACAATGACATATTTCAAGAACAGTGGAGTCTAGTGAAGGTTTTCTAAAGATGGGGATAGTTGGGCGTGTTTGAAGGCAATAAAGGAGGAACCAGTGGACAAGGAGAAGCTAAAGAGTGGGGATGCAATCCTCATTGAGGATCCAATCAGCTGAAGAATCCAGGAGGAGATGGGATCAAGGGCACATGTTGGGAGGCTAGCCTCAACAAGGAAAAGGGACAGAGGAAATTAATGGTCAACAGCTTCAATTTTTCCAGGAAAGTAAGGGGCAAATTCCTCACCTACAGTGGACAGCACGGGGTAGTGGGGCAGGGAAAAGGTTGAGAAGAGAAGAGAAGGTCTGGAATATCAAGTACAACCATTTATTTCTGCAAAAGCACTGAACCTGTCTTTTTGCAATTGTTTAAAAAAAAAAACTATTCTAGAATTTAGCCTAAAGATAACTGTGAAAGGATATTGTCTGTTTATACCACACTATCCCTGACAGTTATAATATAAATCTGATTAAGAAAAATAAATAATCATCTTATTATTTGGAATGGGGAAACAGGCACATACTGTATGTGCAATGGAGCCTGGTATTTGATAGTGAGTCTAAGATCCAAAAGGAAATAAATATGTCTACATTTATTTATGACGTACTTATTTGTTTTTTTTGTTTTATGTGTTAGAATATCTGTTTAAAGAAATGGGGAGAAGTGAGGAAAAAGTCATACACCCTTACTATGGTCATGTAAAACTCGGTCCATATGCAACAAAGTAGAGGAGTCAGGCTGAATTCTCAAAGACATGAAGCCAAAACAAATGTTCAGATTTATTAAAAAGAATCTGTCTGTATCAAAAGGTTCCCAATTACAAAATACCTTGGTACTATGAATACTAGCTTGGAAATAGCCCCTTCTCTATAATTAGATGACTCCTACTTGCTAGGCTACAAACACTGCCTTTAGATTGTCAAGATTACTAAAACACACAAACATATAAACAACCTATGACTATAGTTTCTTCAATCACGTAAATATATCAATTTCAGAATGATTCAATAGACATTATTTGATGCGTATTAAAGAGAAAAAGTATTACCTCCATAGAGATTCGTCTATGTATCCGGTTTCTGAGACAAACACCTGTGGGAGACTGGACTTCATCCGATGAAGTCCCTGAAGCTTGGTCACTTTCACCATCTGATCCCATTTTTAAATTTTCATGAACGATATCTGAGCCATAAAAAAAAAGCACATTATTTTCCTCAGAGGATGGATTAAACACCTCATGAAGCATGTTTTCCATTATTATAAGTCAAATTATAATTTAATTTTAGCCAAATTGCAAAAATTATGCAATGTTTATTAAATGTTTCATTTAAATTCTAAGAACTAAGTCTATTATTACAGGTACTTCATTAACTGGACACTAAAACAACATCTTTTCTCAAAGTAATTCTAGTTAACAGCTCAGTATTCTGAAGTCCAAAATGCAGGTGGTAAAGGATCATTTCTAGAGTACTCTTTTCATATCTGAGAAAATTTATTATGTATGTTTAAAAAGTAATGAACATCTTATCTCAACACACAGAAAATAAAATTAGAAAAAAAAATTATACACCTCCTCCAACCCTTATATTAATTATCTTCTGATTTATCTGTCAAAAGCTGAAACAAGAAATGAATTCTCAACCAGCCTAAATTAGCATAAATTCAATCCTGACTAAATCAAGGCACTGAAGTAAACCATTCTGCTACTCTTGTTCTGTTCAATGGCCAACCTGTTGGTGTGCTCTGTACCCGCTGACCCTACTTCTCTTTCACCTGTTCCCCACCACTGGGCTTTTCACCCCAACTGCTGTCCTTAAGGTCACTGCCGCACTCCCTGACAAAGCTCCATGGGGCTTTCTCAGTCCTCCTCAAGCCCGACACTTGGCTGCATTTAGCACTGCTGACCACCCACACTCCCTTGAAACTCTTCTGTTTCTCTGAATGATTTTTTCATTCCTTGAACTGACTTCCTGAACCATAACTATGCATGCCACGAAGTTCTACCCTCTGCCCTCTTTCCACTTCATAAGTTCATTCTGCACTCAACTGCTTGAGGAGCTCACCTACTCTGACACGAACTATCATCTGAATACAAGGATTATCACATTTCCAGCCCAGTCTCTTCAACATATAGTCCTATATTTCCAAAAGTTTTGTTTATATTTAAATTTTTAAAAGTTAGCTCTGAATAATGCTAATTTACTAAGCTGACATTTCTAATTCTTTACAAAAGAAGTTATGAGTGACATATTAAACACCCCAAATGTTTTAGGAATTAACTGTTTCACAAGCTTTGCCCCCAAAAGAAGATGAAAATACGCTTTGGTTGTTTCTGTCTCATGATAGTGGTCATCGGGTTGGATTTTACAGATCACTGCTCAGAAAAAAATAAAGTAGGAATATACATGTTAATGACCCAACAATGAATATTTATTAATACCACTTCAGAAGTACATAGCTCAAGAAAAAAATTATATAGACATTTAGTTTTCTAAAGTTACAATGATCCAATGTTGAAGAATCCAAAGCAAATGTAATAATTCATAACTTTGGGACCACTGAAGAAATGAGAAAATTGTAACTCTTTGGAAAAGGTCTATTTACTGAAGTCAGCTACATTAATAACCATAAAAATAAACTTTTTAAAAACAATGTTTAAAAAGCAAATGTGTGTTTTGAGTGTGTATATCTATTCAGATGTGTGCATATAAATCAATAAACATTTAAAATGCTTGTGGAAGGTCATTGCTCTCCCTTCTATTACCACCTGCCTCAATCACTGTCATAATCTCCTAATAGGCAATCTTATATCTACTCAATCTCCCTTCAAATCCATCTCTTACAGCATTGCCAGACTTCTACTTTCTTATACACAGATCTGGCCATGGTATAACACTGCTTTGCTCAAAAATAATCCACAGCTCCCCATTACCCAGTCACTACACCTTGTGTTCTACTCAAGTATCTCCACAGTCTGATGCCAGCCTATTTTCAAGCTTCATACAACCTTTCAAGTACTCTATGTTCTAGTCAAATTCGATCTTGAATATTCATTTAACTTTTCTATTTTGACACCTTTGCTCCCTCTGCCTGCTGTACCTACAATGCATGCCTTTCTCTCCCCATCTTCATTTAATTCTTATCCATCCTTTAGAAGCCAAATGAAGATTTCCCAGGCATTCCCTAGTCATGAACAACTCTTCTGACTTGGCAACTCCGAGAGTATTCCGTCGACATTCCCCTAAAGCTCTTAGCACCCGCTGCAGTCCTCTGTATATGTGTCTCATTCCTCTAACAGTCAGTAAACCACATTAGGGCAGGAACCCCACCTAATCTAAACTTTTTATCTCTTCTGGGACCTACTATGCTTTTCTACACTAGAGATACTTCACATAGGCTTGCTGTCTTGTTCTCAATATGTAAATTTAATTATAAGTGAAGGAATCTGGGGGCAGCTAGGTGGCACAGTGGATAGAGCACCAGCCCCTGAAGTCAGGAGAACCTGAGTTCAAATCTGGCCTCAGACCAAATACCTGTCACTTACTAGCTGTGTGATGCTGGGCAAGTCACTTAACCCCAATTGCCTTAAAAAAAAAAATAAAATAAGTGAAGGAATTTATTCAGGAAGCAATGTCATATAATCAATAAATATAAAATGAATTTTTAAACAATGTAGTTGTTCTTCTAATTTGCACGTGTAAATTAAAAATCACATGGAATGGTGATGATAAACCATGTTTGTCTTTTCTTTGATTTCTCCCCATTTTTCACATCAATGAAGTTTTTCATAAAAAGTTTTGCTCTAAAATTGTCCAACCAAACATCTTTTAATTTTTATATTAGCTAACAGAACTATATTACATTTAGCAATATAATTCCATTTCTTCTTCTCCTAGAAAAAAATTTTTTTCCCTAGAAAATATGAATACAAGTCTAAGGCAAGTTAATAAGACATTTTATGCAGTTGAAAAACTTTAAATCAGTGAAAGCCTCATTAAGATGATCATTTCAGCATCTTGGAATTGTTCAATATATATCTTGTTTTAAAAAAAAAAAATAGAAGCCTAAACTAACATAGTGGATAGAGATCCAGTCCCTGAAGCCAAGTAAATGGGGGTTCAAGTTCTACCACTAAGACAGAAAGCTGTGACCCTAGGCAAGATCCCTGCCCCTCTTAGTGAGGGCACCAGACAATTCTCCAAGATAGTAAGCTGGAGAAGAGTGGGAGAGCTGCATCCTGACCAGGAAACTCCTACAACAATGAAATCACTGGTCTAGCAAAAAAAAAAACAAAAACAAAAACAAAAAAACACAAAACAAAACAATTTCTATAAAGAGCAAAAAAAAAAAAAATCAACATCTAACAATAGAAATTGCAACCTGACATTAAACACTTCTCAAAACTAAGTATTATAGATTGACCAGCTGACAGGCGGCTTGAATTGCCACGTTTTCTAAACCAGAAGACCAAACATCTAACCTTAAAACAAATTTATCCAATTATTCCTTAAAATTATGCTGATAAGAATAAAGAAGTCCAGATTTTTTACAGACTTCTAACCACCCTTTTCTTAGTTAGATTTGTTTATATTTAGAGCTAAGAGATAGATTAAACTACACAAAAGAATTCGATGCAGAAATTGGTTTTGTTAGCCAGAAAACAAAGTGGCCTATGGCCAAGTTCAATAGACTATTTAATAATTAGAAAAATCAGTTTTTGTCCCTAAAGATTATTCATAAATACCAAGATAATGGTTAAAAAGCTAAATTATACACAATGTACTATATTATAAATTGAATATGTATGTGCCATATAAAAGTATGATCAGAAAACTGAGTCTGAGCTTTTTAGAAATCTTTCAAACTTTCAATAACAACCAGTAGGCCTTTATTTTCTGATCATCAATATTCAAGTACTTCCAGTGTTTTGTAACTAGCCCACGTTCCAAAATGTGTGAAACTGATTTTGTTAACTAACACCATGAATTATAACTTTACTCAAAACTTAAATGAGACACCCATTCCTTCTTCTAGTTGTTCCTATGATTATCTTAATACCAGTAATGAATTTCCAAAGCTTACTTTGAACTCAGGAATCACATATTCAATGTGAACAATTAAAATTTATTATTAAGGAATGAAACCATTCCACATATCTATAGTTTCCAAATAACTAATTTTAGCCTTTTAAATGGACACAACTTTTAAAATTACAAACCATTTAGCAGAAATCTTTCTAAGATGTGTTTTCCCACTCCCCTGCCTTCCGTATGTCTTCCACTAATGTTCTCTAGTGTCTCACTGCAGACTATGGGGCCACCATAACTATGCCCTCAGCACACAAGTTCTGCTAAGTCATATGGAACTGAAAAATCAGCCAAGATGGGTTCAGAGATGAACTCTGTGTTTGTCATATCTGAGGACTGCCAAGCTGAAATCAGAGAGGCTTTTCACCAGAAAGCTGGTCACCAAGTAACATGTGTGGAGGGTTTGAGGGACACAGTACCTCTCAAAGATGACCAAGACAAGGAGGAAAGCTACTGATCCATTCTACTGGAAGGAGTACCTAGGCCAATGAAATCATGGGTGCCTAAAATCCTGGGATACAACATTACTCAGTGATAAAAGGGATGATTTCAAGGTTACTACTGTGTTACACTGCACAAGGGTCTGGACTGCTGAGCCTTCAGCTGAGGGGTGCATTTCAAAGTGGTTTTTCTTTTCCCGTGCTTTCTGCCTTCTTCCTCAGTAACAATGAAGCTATTACTTACAACTGTCACTGTACCTACATCTGGCAGTCCATCCCTTTCCTCAGTCCAACTTCCTGCTGCTTGCTCCTCTCTGCAATGGCTGGGAGATGAGCTCATCAAGCTGGCTGGTTCTGCTTGACAAGTTCACGTAAATCACCAAGTGGCTCTGCATTAAGGTTTAGACCGCAAAGTAAAAATAAAATATCCACAATAAATTACCAAGTCTGCTTCCATTTCTGGGCATTGCCATGAAGGAGCCAAGACTTCCCCCTATCACACTGTGTGGTCTCCGCAATGGGGGCTTCTTGAAAGAGCCCGTGTACTGGTGGAGGAAGGAGTGCATACTGTGTGACGCTGGAGGCCTCCCATTCTTCACAATGGGCTCTATCATCCCCGGCCAAACATTTCATTCCATGCACATCCCAAGATCCAGGAACACGTCAGAGGAATTGAATAAGCAAACAAACAAACAACAATAACAAAAACAAAAACAAAAACAAGAAAGTTACTATGCAGATCTCTGTAAATAACTCTATTTTTTTTCAGTCTCCATAATGAACACACCTAAATTATGACTTCCAAGTTACAATTTTTGAGTGTGACTCTCGTAAGCTTAATTAAGTAGCTTTTTCTTGTTCAAGTTAATCTGGAAAATATGATCACATGCTTTTAAAGCTCCCTGTAGAGTTTTATTTCCATTTTAAAATTTACCTTAAGGCTGCCTTAATTTTATTTTTCTTCTTCAAAAAAAACAAACAAACCTACTACGTACTTTTCATTTCCAAATCAACCAACAAACATTTGTGGATTATCTACCCTAAGGAGAGTTGTGAGGTAAGCATTTTGCAAATCTTAAGAAAGTACTATATAAAGGGCAGCTATCACTACCACATGGCCCTCCCAGGTTGAGGATACACTAGTTTAACACTACCATAGCTAGCAACAGAGTCTGGGAGAAGATCGGTGGATGTAACCACGTATGTAACCTGGACAACAATGCAAGACCGTATCAGGGTAGAATCAGATGCACAGTTATTGGGTACAACAAACCAGAGGTTTTCAATCATTCTGAATTCAGAAAACCTTTATATTAAAACAAAAAATTATAGGACTGTGGTCAACCAGTAATGATGCCTTCATAATTACATGTTTAAAAGTACAGTAAATGGTAATAATGGAGCCAAATATATACCAGTTTGAGACCAACAAGGCATTTTAAGGAGCCAGTCTGAAATAACAGCACTGACAATGTCAACAACATTGACAAAGACAGCAACAATAATAATTACTATGTTAACGTAATATCACTGCAGACACTTTTTAGAATCTCATTTTTATGCTGATTTTTATTTAAGTCATGGTAAAACAAATGCGCAGATACACAGCAGGGACTATTCTTAGCTGGTTTCATAAAAACAGAGCTTTTGGTGCAACAATGCTAGAGGTAGGAAGACAGTTTGGCAGTAACAATGTGACAAATGGAAGGTACACTCCTAGGAAATCAAAATTAGAAACACAAGTTTAACATTCAGTCATTGGACTCTTGACTAGAGTGGGTAGGGCTGCTCGGCCCATGCTCAGCTCAGTTCAGAGAGGGGCTGGGCAGGACTTAGAGAACACCCTATACAAAGGGCAGCCATATGGCTTCAAAGGATGGCAGACTGGAGTAAGAATGCACTAGAGATGATTAAAAAAAAGTTTTTAATGCAGTGATATCTAGAAGATATGAGAAGAAGAGCTGGCTCTTCCCTAGAGAAACCCCTATTTCTAGTTGAAGATTCAGCTGACAAATGAGAAGCATTTTCAATACTTGCTTCTCAAAAATAATCTATTCTTCACAGTCAAGAAAGGTACAATTTCACCAGAGGAAAACAGCAATGTAAAAGTACTGAGGCTCTAGAGTCAAATGTGACTTTTGAAGAGGGTAGTGGATTCAAATCCCTGACCCCCTTTAATTTACTCTCACAAACGTCTTAATGTGGGTGCCAAATGGACAGCAGATGACCACAGAAGAATTAGAACTATCTGGCCTGACATGATACCTCAGGGGTAACAGAAAAAGAACAGGAGCTTGGCACATGCAGCCTAATGATGCCTTTAGACAGTGTTTATGTAAATGTTAAAGCAATAACGGCATTTCTAAGAATTTCAAGGTTTCCAAAGTGTTTCACATTTTGTCATTTCATTTGATCCTTACAACAACCCTGTGAGATAGGTATTATCATTATCCCCATTTTACAGATGAGGAAACCAAGGCTCAGAGAGGTTAAGTGAACTATCCAGCTGCACACATTTAAGTGAGTATCTTAGTCTCACTGGCTCCAAATCCAGCACTTTGCCATCTAGTGTCAGACACAATGCTAGGTATGTGGAGGATACGTACAATACCAAGAATGACACAATCTCTACTCTTGGGAAGCCTTAATTCTAACGAGGAAGACAACAAACACAAAGATATACAAGTCAAGTCAGCAAGTGCTTATCAACCTCCTTCTGTGTGCTAGTCACCATGTTAAGTGCTGGAGATGAAAAGAAAAAAGAAAAAGAAACTAGTCCCCACCCTCAAGGAGCTCACAATCTAACATGTGCAAACAACTATATAGGTAAATGATATATACATGGAAAACTGGTCATCTCCAGGTGAAGGCACCAGCATTAAGGGATTGAGAAAGGCTTTCTGAGAGGATAAATTAACAGAATAGGATGAAGGGAAATGTACAGTTAGTAATCAGAACTGTGAATGTGAATGGCATCAACTCACCCATTATACAGAAAAAGGATGGCAGAATAGATTAGAAAACAGAATCCAACAATATGTTGTTTACAAAAACAAACAAACAAAAAAAACAAAAAAACCAAAAAACCAAAAAACCAAAAAACACTTGAAACAGAAAGACTCACAGAGTTAAAATAAAGAGCTAGAGCAGAATCTATTATGCTTCAGCTCAAGTTAAAAAGACAGGGGTAGCAATCATGATCTCAGAGCAAAAGCAAGGATAGATTTAACTGAAAAAGATAATCAGGAAAACTACATTTTACTAAACAATACCACAGACAATGAATTAATATTAATGCTGAACATATATGCACCAAATGGCACTGAAATTTTTTAAAGAAAAGTTAAATGACTATAGGAGGAAATAAACAGTAAAACTAATTGCAGGGGATCTCTATTTACTTCTGTAAGATCTAGAAAAATCTATAAAATAAACAAGTTAAGGAGATGAATAGAAATTTAGGAAAGTTAAATACGGCAAGCCTTTGCAGAATACTGAATGGGAATATACCTATTTCTCAGCTGTACATGGGCAAGGCTTTTTTGCATAATTTTAGCTGAGACTATAAGAAAGCCAGAGGATACATAGGAGGCAGCAGAAGGAAAGAGGAAATTGCAGGCATGGGGGTCAGCCAGAGAAAACATCTGATCCTAGAGGGATAGGGAGTCACTGGAGGTTAATGAATAAGGGGAGGGAGAAGGGCAGTGGTGACATGATTGGAACACACTTTAGGAAGATCAAACCAACAGGTAAGTGGAAGATAAATTAGATGAGGAAATATTTAAGACAGGGAGACCAACCAGCAGGCATAAAATGATCAGGGCCTGCACCAGGCTGCTGGCAGTATCAGAGGAGAAAAGAGGGCATGTAGAGATATTACAGAGATAGAACAAGATTTGACAACTGATATTAGGAGGTGGGGGCAGGAGGAGGATATGCAAAGTTGAGGATGATACCAGGGGGCCTGGGTGACTGGAAAGATAAGTAACGGGAAAGTTAGGAAAAGGGGAGGGATTGGGAGAAAGATATTGAATTTAGTTATACAGAATAAATAGGAAGAGAATATAAGTAAATACAAAGTAGTTATAAAAAGGGCAAGTAGGAGGCTCAGTGGATAGAGCGCCAGGCTTGGAGTCAGGAATACTCATCTTCCTGAGCTCAAATCTGGCCTCAGACACTTACTAGCTGTGAGACCCTGGGCAAAGTTTCCTCATCTGTAAAATGAGCTGGAGAACGAAATGGCAAACCACTCCAGTATCTTTGCCCAGACCCCAAATGGGGTCACAAAGAGTCAGACGTGATTAAAAATTACTAAACAACAAAACATTAAATAAAAGGTAATTTAGGAGAGGGGGCATGAGCAGTTGAGGGAATCAGGAAAGGCTTTGTGAAAAATATGGCTGAAGGTTAAAGACTTTAAAATTTAAACGAAAGAATTTGTTTTTTTTTTTTTTATTTTTTAAATCCTAGAGGCAACAGGAGCCAAGGGATTTATTGAAGGAACTGACTTGGTCAGATCTGAATTTAAGGAAAATTATTTTATGAATGTGGAGAATGGACTGGAGTAGGAAGAATATGAGGCAGCGAGACCAATTAGGAGGCCACTGAAAAAATCTAGATAAGAGCTGATGATAGCCTGAACTAAAGTGGTAGCCATGTGAGGACTGGTCAGATATGAGATGTGTGGTGGTAGGACAAATGGCAAGATCTGGCAACTGACTGGAATAGATGGGGTACAGAAGAGTGATGAGTCAATGAAAACACCAAGGATATGAACCAGAGAGATGGAAAGAACAGTAATGCCTTCCATTGGAAATAGGAAAGTTTGTAAGAGGTTTTAGGAAACAAAGATTTAGGGAAAAGTTCTGCTTTTGACATTTTGCGTCTGAAGTGTCCTAGACAAACCTGTGAGGTAGGTCCTATTTTCCCATTGCACTTATAATGAAACTGGGACTCCAGAGATAAACTGACTTGCCAAGGGTCATACAAATGATAAAATGCCTGAGACAGGATGCAAACCCTGATCTTACTGACTCAATGCAGGTCCTACACTCTAACCACTATTCCACATTGCCTCTTTGCAAAATAAGGAAACCTTAAGCCCTAATTTCCAGAGTACAGTAATGCTTTCTATATAATTATACAAGTCAGAAATGGAAGCAAAATCAAATAAGCAATGTAATTATAAATCAATGTCTAACTTTCACATGTATTCCAGTAATTGAGCCTATAGTCTTATGGCAGACTAAAGCAACTGATTAATGTCAGGTTTCTCTTTTGCTTCTAGGTCTACACCTGGATGATTCCCAGAGCTGGGCTGGTTCAAATTTGAATGAATTCTTTATTATAGTCTGTTGGTAGCCAGTTCAACATCTATACTAAAAATAGTTGAGATATGAGAGGCAATCTTTTGTCACCACAAAGCCCAGCCTAAACTGTCCACAGAGGTCCCAAGAATTAGCCCAATGGATAAGGGGTTGTGGTAGAATGAGACAGTTGACTGCGTTAAGTAACAAGGCTTGAAAATTGCATCATCTGAACTACTGTCCATAGGGGACTCTGAACCTTTATCAGCACAAATGTGTCTTGAATTATGATAAAATAAATGAACACGGGCTGTGAGGAACAGAACTTTCTGCCACTGAAATATATATATATATATATATAAACCTATGTGCACATGTGTTTTTATTCTAAACTTAACACCAGCAAAATGGGTCTTTCTACATATGAAGAACATAAAAAGATTGTATATGAAACTGTAGAATTCTCTCATGTACAATTTGTATATCTTTTTAAGCAGATAGGAAGTTCAATCTGTCACTTTCAAAGCCTTCCTGCTTATCAATGTTTCTTTCTGGCCTTCTGTCTCTTTTTAAAAAAAGATGACTCAATGAATCCCTTTTCTTCTCTTTCCCCTTTACCCTCCTACACACCTACACTGGAAAAACTAAAAAAGAAAAACAAAATCCTTTCACCAATATGCACAAAGTCAAGTCCCACATGTGCTGGTCCTCAAGACGCACGCTCTGCTGTGTATCTTGAATCCATCATCTCTCCACAGGTGGTGGACACTAGTGTACTTTACCATCAGACCTCACAATCATAGCTGGTTCTGGCACTGATCAGAGTTCTCTAGTCTTTCAACGTAAATGAAACATGCTTATTTACCAAAAGTATTTTAAACAGAGGTGTCAATCTTGGCCAGTAAAACCCTGTCCAAAGCCATTCCCTGTCCTAGTCTTGCTCTGCCCAAAGGGTACAGGGTTGAGAGGAAGGAGACCTGACTTTATCTACCACCTCAAAGTTTCAGTTTTCTCTTCTGTATAATGAGAGGGTCGAGTTAAAAATGAGCTCTAAGATGCCTTTCAACTTGAAAAGGCTATGAGTCTATGTTCTGCCTGCCTGACAAACAAAAGCTATTTTTAGTTTGGGGTATGTGGTTTGTTTTTGTTTTTTGGAGGAGGAATGGTGGAACATGGTGAGAAAGCACCGGGTGGCTGAAAGCTACCCAAGTAATGTAAACTTTTGGACACATCCAGATTAATTTTAATCCCCATTTCTTCAGGAAAGGCCTGGCAGATTACAGCTAACCCAAATCATGTATCTTAAGACCTGTCCTGTTAAGCCCCAGGGGTTGCAGCACCACAGTAGTAACATACAGGGAGAAAGATTCTCAAACCTTATTCTACATTTCTTACCCCATCTACCACCAATACCTGGAATGTCATCTGGGTAGTTTTGTATTAGAAAGAACTCAAGGCACTAACAGAGCAGGTTCTCAAAATGCCTGACAAGCCATTTCATGTATATATAATCCTTCACATTATCACATTTAATCCTCAAAACAGCTTTATAAAGAAAATAAAAAAAACATTATTTCCCTCTTACCAAAGGAGAAACTAATGCTAAGATTGATCACAGTGATTTGCTCAAGGTCATGTATCTGTGACTCCACCTTGAACCTTCGCTTCCAAAGTCCAGAGTTCTTTCCATCTCATCTCATTGCCTCCGGTGATGGCTTGGGGCATGCTGAATATGGAAAATTTATGCTCTGCATGTATCACAATTAAACAGAACCGGATCTTCTCTACATCATAGTTAATTCATCCAAAATTATCTCAATATGTGATGCTTAAAGAATAACAGTGACACTCTGCAAGTGCTTAGATGACTTTAGTTTTCACCATAATTTTAGGCTAAAACTTTCTGGAATTTTTTTTAAATAAAAAATTTAATGAATGGATACCATATTTCAAGTCTTTATGGCTCAAGCTTTGTCCCCAGTGCAGTGCTTCAACACCATCGGGCATGCTAAGGCAGTAATTTATGTATTGAATAATTAGTTACATCCAAACCACTTGTTTGAATAATGATGATAACTTTCAATACACAGATTCTACACCTAAAAGGGCATTCTTTAGTTACCTATAGCTAGTGCTCAGGATGAAGTTACCTTTAAAGGATGTTATTTTATCTATCATCAAGCTGCCCAATACTACTCTGCATGTGCCTACCAGGTTTCACAGAAGGCAGTTTATATTTTTTCAGTTCTAGCTCAGGCATTCCCAATTTCAATTTAATGTTTTCATCCTGTTTAGAAGAAAAAGGAAAGCCTCAACAGAGAGGCCTCTTAGCTTAACTTCAGAATAACTCTGAAAGAGAAATAGAGCTACCAAATTATAAGGAAGGAAGAAAAAAACAGCTAGCTGAAGTTATAAGGAGAATTCTATATATTTCAATTGTAAGTACACTGAAAATGGATCAGTGTATTAAAATAACAAAATTCATTTTTTTAAAAATCCTGGTACATTTGTTTCATTTTTTTAAAAACGTTCAATTATCAACCCGGAAGACATGATGAATTTCTACAGGTTCTGACAAAGTGTAGAAACATTCTACCTACTGAATCACACCAACCCCAAACACATCTTTGGATCAATTATTCAGGCTGTCCTTCACTCAGTCTGAGGAGGCAGGACATGATCACAGCTTGGGAAGGTCTGGCTGCCAGCTCCTCACAAATGTTACTGAGCTTTCAATGCTCAGGAATGCTGGCTTGGGGGGGGGGGGAGGTCCAGTTTTTCAGATCTAAAACTGGCTGAGTCACGAGAAAAAACACAGTTCATGCTCCACATCTATTGGGACAATAATCTTTAGGTCTTTTTCAATTAATAAAAACAAAACAAAACGAAACAAAACAAAACGAAAAAAAAAAAAAAACCCTGGAGTTTCCTGGGCAGGAGAGTGACAGAGAGAGACAACTCAGGAATATCACTCTGGCAGCTGAACAGAGGATGGACTGGAGCAGGCAGAGACTTGAGGCAAGGGAGAACACCAGGACTCAATGGTAACAAGAAATGTAGACCTGAACTACAGGTGAAGGGCACATGAGGAGGGATATTGTGGCAGTAGAACTGAAAAGGTTTAGGAACTTCGTGCCGGGTGGCAGGTGAGAAAGATGGAGGAGGAAGAGAGGCGGACTCCAAGGTTGCAGAAAATGACAAGAAGGATGACATGTCCTCAACAGAAACAGACAAGTTAGCAAGGGGGGCAAGTCTGGAAGGAGAAGATCAGGAGTTCTGTTTTGGAAAGGCTGAGTTTGAGGTGTTTAAGACACACGAGTTTTGAAATGCCGGGGTGGGGGTGGGGTGCGGCTCGTGATGGGGGACTAGGGCTCAGGAGAGAGCTGAGGGCTATACATAGATCTGAGAGTCATCTGCATGTAGATGGTCCTTGAACACCTAGAAGCTGATAGATCTTAGAGGTCTCAGAGATGAAACCTTTGACTATAGAGTGAAATGTATTGAAGACATGAGTAAATCTGAGAGGAAACCAAGGTAGTATAGAAAAGGGTATTAACCTGACAAAGAAATTATTTTTTCAAAGCTCATTTCAATATTTTTAAAAAATTTACTTTAAAATACAAAATTCCTTAAGCGATGTGCTTAAGGAATGTGTATGAAATAAATATACTTAATAAAGTTATAAAAAGATGGATTCATATTGCTCATTATCTTTCCTTACCACATATATCTTCCCATGCAATTAAGAAAAAAAAATACAAGATTACCAACACTGAGGACATAAATCTATTGCCAATCTTGATAACAAAACAAAACAGCTTTCCATTTTTTAAACTTATATAAAGGACTCAATACAGCCAAAAAAACTATACCATGAAAGCCAACTCTTAAAATAAATGTGCCTGAGATTTATTCACTGAGGTAAATGTTTCTAAAAATTCTCAGATCTGTTAATTTTGTTAAAATTATTATTCCAATTCCAACAATGGTTCTTTTTGAAGCACAGAGGCTGGATCACTTAAGGTAAAACCCATGTTATGGAAGGAAAAATGGGGGGAGGAGAAGGAGGGGATCCTACCAGGTCACCTAAATTACTAACTTCTGTGAAGGTGATTTCAAACTTAGCCGTTAAGAAGTTCGTAACAAGATGCAGAATTCCACTGTTTAAAAAAAAAAAATGCAGAAATGAGGGGAGGACATTTGAAACAGTGCCAGGAGAGGAGACATTCCTTCCTGGAGCTCTCAACACACTGTCATGAGGTCCTCTCACTTTTCCTGGCCCTCTTGGTGGCCAGCACAGCTTTCCTATTTCTTTCAGCAGCCTATTTGGCTTGATCCCTACCCCTTGATCTAACTCAGAAAAAAGCAGCTGTTCAGAGGTGGGTGCTATGCTGAGAAAAGATGAGAGGGCCTGGAAGAGAAACTGTGATATCACGGAGCAAACAAGACTGTTTGTTGTCCTGGTCCAAGTGACCATAAAAGCACCAATTATCCAAACTACTTGTGGTTTTATAAACACGGAATGCCTGTCCTTTGCTCCCAACAGTCCTAGAAGCTGAATATGAAAGACTGGGACTTCCACAAAATTTGGAGAGCTTGCTGTTATCAGGACTTGCTTTACATAACCAAACCTTTCTCTCACTCAAGGAACTGGCAAAGGATGACGTGGTAACAGAGATTTTCTGTTAATCTCTTGCAGATTTAATTAAGGTTTCATGCACATTTAGCATTACTATGCAAGACAATCTCTCTAATAAATGCTAACATGAAACTCTTACTGGATCAGTCACTTTCATACCAAATGAAACCGAATGTGCACAGAGCCACAGAAATGTTTGGTACCTAAGAGCCTAGAGGCCATCTAAACCAAACTCAAATATAAAGGGATCCCTGCAGGCATACAGTGACTTAGAAAACCAGAAATTAACACTATCTATATTGCACTAAATTTTTATTTATTTTGTTAAGTATTTCCCAATTACATGGCCCAGATGTGCAGACCACAAGTAGGGGCCTCTGACACCTCATATCTGGACCTTTCCCCACAAAGCAGGGATCTTTTACAATATCCATAAAAAAACAACCACCCAAGCTTTCTGTGAACACTTCCATTGACAAGGAGTTCAGTATTTAGCAAAGTAGCCTCTTTTCTTTTCAGACATCTCTAATTGCAAGGAAGCTTTTTCTTATGCTGAATTGAAATCTGCTTCCTGATAACATACTAATAGGTCCTAGTTCTGCCCCTAGGCCAATACAAACCAAGTCTCATCCTTCTTTCAGCCAGTCAATCAACTGACAAGTACTTATCACCAGCTACTGACTGGAAAAACAAACAAGCCCCTGCAGGTGGGTGGGTGGGTGATAAAATCAGAAACGGTCTGATTCTTTTTTTTTTTTTGGCTAGGCAATTGGGTTAAGTGACTTGCCCAGGGTCACACAGCTAGTAAGTGTTATGTGTCTGACGCTGGATTTGAACTCAGGTCCTCCTGACTGCTGGGCAGGTGGTCTATCCACTAGGCCACCTAGCTGCACCAGTCTGATTCTTTTTTAAAGAAAGTGGTCTGAGGCAAACTATGGGTTTTAAGAAGATGAGAAGGAAGTATATTCCAAGCATGAGGGATGTTCACGCTAAGACACAGATGGAATATTGTACAGTGAGGAATACGAAGACCAGTTTGGCTGGACCATAAAGAACATCAAAGGAAGCAATGTATAAGGAGGCTGGAAAGGTAGGTTGGAGCCAGGTGGCAAAGGGCTTTAAATGCTAACTAGGAATTTGTGTTTGATCCTAGAAGTAATAGGAAGCCCCTGGAGTTTACCTGAGCTAGGAGAGTGACGAAGTCATACCTATGCTTTAAGAAAATCACTCTGTCAACTCAATGGTGGATTGTTCAGAGAAAGAAACCCAAGGCAAGGAGACTTACATGGAAACTACTGTAATAATATGAAACTACTGTTAGAAATCTGGGTAAGAGGTGATGACAGGGTAGGAATAGAAGTAGGGAGAAAGAGACATACAAAAGCGAGGCTGAAGAGGAACAACTGAGAAAACCTGGAAAGCGACAGCATACAATGGAGGAGAAACAATGAATCTAAGACAGCTTCAAGGTTATGAGCCAAACAGGGAAGTTAGGAAGAAGGGTAAGTCTGGGAAGGGAAAATGAGTTAGTTCCACTTTGAACATGCTGAGTTTGAGCTGCCTATAGAACAACCACTCCAAATGTCCAGTATTATGTAGGAAACCGGTGATAGAGTACTGCAGTTTAGGAGACAAGGGTGGTACATATAAACTTGGGAGTCAATATATAGAAATGTCCATTAACCCATGTAAGCCAATGAGGTCACAAAAAAAGAGAGAGAAAAGAGGAAAAGAACCCTCCAGCCATATGACAGACTTTCAAATACTAAAAACGTTATCATGTCGCCTCTATGTTTCTCTAGGTGGCAGGGTTTCCAGGCAGCTCACCACTCCAGCTGACTTCTTTTGTCTCGCTCCAGTTTGTGAATGGCTCTCTTGATAGTGCCAAGAATCCAACACAATAACCCATACATAGTCAGACCAGGCAAGGTACAGTGGGACCATTATTTCTTGTGATCTGGACACTATAGTTCTATTATGCAGCCTGAAATTACATTAGCTTTTTGGGGGCAGCCCTGTCACACTGCTGCCTCCTAACAGCCTAAGAGTCATCTAAAGCCCTTAGGACTTTTACTTAAACTACTAAGCCAGATCTAGCCCCATCCTATACTACTTTACTCTTTACAGTGCTTTCCTCACTACCACCACCACATGAGGGAGGTAATGCAAACAATGAGGTTCAGACATTGCCTTGCCCATCACATCCCTAGAAAATGGAAAAGCTGGGGCTTCACTTCACGTCATGATTTCAAGGTCAGTGCTCTTCCCAATGTAGCACACTGACTTGTGATCTAGATGAAGGACAATATTTGTTATCCAACACTGCAGATTTGTGTCACCTGGCAATGTTGAGAAGCACAGGCACGTTCGTCCAATTTTTTTAAAAGGCTGATGTAAAAACATGGTTAAGGGCTGCATCAGACTAGAAGAAGTCCCCTTCTCCAGGCTGACACATGACTCCTGACTGCAGGCCCCGAACTCCACTCACTGCATCACCCAGATGCCCAGACATGAGTTCTAGAGCAGCATCAGTTTGTGCCGAGCTTAATCTTTCTTCCACCTCTGCTGCATTCCTGAATTCCAAATCTGCCAATCCTTTTCAGAAATTCTACTATTCGGAAGATTCTCCACATTCAAAGTTATCAGTTTATTTCTTCATTAAGACATCTAATTTCCAGCTTTTTTCCAGTTCTATTTTTTCCTTTAATTCCTATTTTTCCCCCTCCAACAAACTTTGAGGTTTTAACTGTTCTTTCCATTACTACGTAGGGGAATCTCATAGCAGATATTGAAGAACTTTCCTTCTCATCTGGGGCTTCCAAATAACTTTATTTTACTTCACAGTGTTTACTGTACAGGCTCTCTAATTTCTTTCTCATCTCCTTTGCTGACTGTTGGTTTTCCTTTACCCTGGTATATTTCTTATTATTTTAAGATGATAGCAAGCTGAACATGAACATGGTCTCACTTAGCCACTGCCAAACATCCTAAGTGTTTAATATCTGATAGAACATTTTCTCTATCTGTAAAATATTACTCTAGAAAAGGATGTTCAATTTTGAAACTAACTTTTATTTTATTAAAACTCTAAAACTGACCCACCTGCAAAATTTTACCTGCATTTTAAATTTTATCTTGGAGCCTTAAATTTTTTTTTGCTTTTTATTTTATTTAAATTTATTATTTATTTTTAACATTCTTTTCTTTTTAAAATGATTTCCAAATTCTCTCCCAGTCTCTCCCCCACCAATAGAGAAGGCAAGCAAAATGATCAGTTATACGTGTGAAATCATACAAAATATATTTCCATATTTAGCCAAATTGCCAAAAAAAAATAATGAAAACAACAAGGCAATAAAATGCTACTTCAATTTGCACTCGGAGTTCATCAGTCCTCTCTGGAGGTGGACAGCATTTTTTGATTGAGTCCTTTGGAATTGTCTTGGATTACTGTATTGATCAGAGCAGCCAAGCCTTCCACAGCTGATCATTACTATGCATAATCATCTCCTGGTTCTTCTCACTTCACTTTGCATCAATTCATATAGGTCTTGCCATGGTTTTTCTGAATGCCATCCCTCCCCCTACTTCCCCCATCATTTCTTATAGCACAATAGTATTCCATCACAATCATTTAACACAACTTGCTAAGCCACTCCCCAACTGATGGGCATCCCTTCAACTTCTGATTCTTTGCCACCACAAAAAGAGCTGCTATAAATATTTTTGTACATATAAGTCCTTTCCCTTTTTCTTTGCTCTCTTTGAGGCACAGAGGTAGTAGTGGAATTGCTGGGTAAAAGGTATGCAGTTTTATAGCCCTTTAGGCATTGTTACAAACTCTCTAGAAAGGTAGGACCAGTTTACAACTCCACCAACAGTTAATTAGTGTACCCATTTCCTCTCATGCCCTCCATGTTTGTCATTTCTGATAGGTGTGAGGTGGTACTTCAGTGTTGTCTTAATTTGCATTTCTCTAATCAACAGTGTTTTAGAGCATTTTGTCATATGATTGTATTTTGATAGTCAATTTTGATTTCTTCTTTTGAAAATTGCCTGTTCGTATCCTTTAACCATATATCAATTGAGGAATGGCTTTAACTTTTTTTAAATGACTCAGTTCCCTATATATTTGAGAAATGAGACCTTTATCAGGGAAATTTCCTGTAAATATTTTTATATTACTTCATCATCTATGGTATCTTTTATAAAAATGTAGTTTCCCTAATTATCTCTTTTAATTATGTCTATTTTTGCTTTTGTTTTGTCTGAGACCATGACTGCTACCCTTGCCTATTTCACTTCAGGTGAAGCATAACAGACTCTTTTCCAGCCCTTTATTTTAATTCTTCGGGTCTATTTCAGGTGTATCTCTCATACACAACGTATTATGGGATTCTGGGTTCTGATCCATTCTGCTGACCACTTCCACTTCATGGGTGAGTTCATCCCATTCACATTCACAGTTATAAACACTAACTGTGTATTTCCCTCAATCCTCATTTCTTCTATTTATCCTTCTCTCTCTTTTTATCCTGTCCCTCCTCAAAAATCTGTTTTGCTTCTGACCACTGCCTCACTTAATCTGCCCTCCCTTTTATCAATATCCCCTCATCCCCTTCCCCTTCTATTTCTCTATTGGGCAAGATAGATTTCTATACCCAGAGTGTTTATAACTAATTCTACCTTCTTTGAACCAATTCCAATGACAGTGAGGTTCAAGCATTGCCCTTTATTTCCCCCTCTACTATAAAAGCTCTTACTTGTGCTCTTCTTTTATGTGGGAAAAACTTCCCCATTCTACCTCTCCCTTTCCCCTTTCCTCAGTGAATCCTCTCACTCCTTCATTCTGTGGGGGGGCGGGGAAGACGAGATCATACAAACATAACTGTGTCACACTTGTGTCTATATAGACCCCTAAGTGCCCTAATGATGACAAAGTTCTTGTAAGTTACATGTACCATCTTCCCATATAGGAATGTAAACAGTTTAACTTTCAGTACCTTATGGTTACTCTTTCATGTTTATCTTTTTATGCTTCTCTTGAGTCTTGTGTCTGAAAGTCAAATTTTCTATTCAGCTCTTTTCTTTTCATCAAGAATACACAAAAGTCCTCTATTTCATTAAATATCCATTTCCCCCCAAAGATTATGCTGAGTTTTGCTGGGTAGATGGGTGGTTCTTGGTTGTAATCCTAGCTCCTTTGTCTTCGAGAACATTATATTCCAAACCCTACACTCTTTTAACATGGAAGCTACTAAATTTTATGTGACTGTGACTATGACTCCATAATATTTGAATTGTTTCTTTCTGGCTATTTGCAATATTTTCTCCCGGACCTGGTAGCTCTGGCACTTGGCTATAATATTCCTGGGAATTTTTGAGATCTCTTTCAGGAAGTGATTGGTGGATTCTTACAATTTCTATTTTATCCTCTGGATCTGAGACATTGGTGGTTTTCCTTTATAATTTCTTGAACTATGATGTCTAGGATCTTTCTTTGATCATGGCTTTAAGGTAGTCCAATAGTTCTTAAATCATCTCTCAATCTATATTCCAGGTTAGTTGTTTTTCCAATAAGATATATCACACTTTCTTTTAATTTTTCATTCTTTTATTATTTCTCAATGTCTCATGGAACCACTAGCTTCTACTTGCCCAATTCTAATTTTTAAGGAATTATTTTCTTTTGAGTTTTTGTATCCCTTTTTTCTATTTAGCCAATTTTGCTCTTTAAGGAATTCTTTTCTTCAGTGAATTTTTATACCTCCTTTTCCATTCGGTCTAGTCTCCTTCTTAAGGAGTTTTCTTCCCCCCAGTGAATTTTTGTACCTCTTTTACCATTAGGCCAATTCTGTATTTTCAGGGGATATTTTCTTTCATAATTTTTCTGCTTCTTTTGCCAAGATGCCAATTCTCTTTTTATAATTTTCTTGCATTATTCTCATTTTTTGCCCATTTTTCTCTCTACCATTCTCCTTCCTCTTTAACTCTTCCATGAATTCTTATTGGGCTTGGGGGGTCCAAGCTTTCCTCGTTGGTGTTTTCACATTGTTGTCTTCTGAGTTCACATCTTGGTCTTCCCTATCACCACAGTAGCTTTTTATGGTGAAGTTCTTTTTTCGCTGTATGCTCATTTTTCCAGCCTGTTTCCTGACTTTGAACTTTATGTTAAAGTTGAACTCTGCTAACCTTGGGGTGAGATCTCAAGCTTTTCCATGCTAATGTTCTCAGAGCTCGTATAGTTTTTGGTGCTTCCAAGATGGTGTGGATGCTATTCTGTCACACACACACACACACACACACACACACACACACACACACACACACAC